>NC_054385.1:104717752-104997752 GCF_017654675.1 Xenopus laevis | reverse complement strand
CTGTTCTACACAAGAATTATGCCAATATTAATTGCTGCTGGTACCTTTAACATACAGGTGTTGCCTGCCCCTGGCTGAGGGGATTTACAGCAGGTAATGCAGATGAGCGTGTAACACAATATTTGCCATTTATCGGGGAGATAGGCGTGAATCTGTGTGTTAGGCTAATCCCTAGATCTGATAAATGTGTTGGCTTCTTTACCTCTTCCAATCCTGCCTGGGAGTTTTCCCAAATCCTCCTAATCTTCCCTAGCTAGAGAGTCAGCTCTGTGGCTATGTGCAGACTTGGGCCTCTGACACTGGGTAATGTCAGGGCCAGAACCTGATTGAACGTATTTATCATATTACCAGTGATTGGGCTAAATGGAAGAACCCCAGTGCTGCATGCTGAATACTGGAGGAGTTCCATTCAGATCGTATCTGCCGCACTCGGCTCCCTTTTCTTTAGGCCCATTGTCAGAGCAGCCAGCTCACTGCATCATTGCAGAGCAAATTTCATACCCGACAACAGTGACAAATGAGTCATTTGTAATCACTCCCTGCGGGCTCCAATTAGCCGAAAAAGTCTCTTTTTTATGGTATTGTAATTATTTTCCAGAGGCTGCAGTGAGTGCTTAGTATGGAGGCTTACCCAACTTAAACTGCAGCCACATTTAATGCAAAAATTACTTTTCTTCTGTAAAAAACAACATATTCCTAAATGTTGCATCATTATCATTATATCATATTCATTTAAATGAACATGTTCTGGGAGAACCTTGCATAAAATTCATCTCCTTTATCCTCAAAATTAAATATCTTCTTGCTCTGTTACATATATAATGATATAATATATGATATAATTATTGTCTTATTAAAATCTAAATCTTAAACATTCAGAGTCTGGATGAGAGACACTATTAATCCAAGGGCTAGTATCTATCTATTATCTATCTATCTGTCTGTTTATATGTCTATCTTTCAAACACAGAGTTCTTTTTGGTGTAAATATTAGTATTGACACAGCAAGATGCAATAGTTAAAGTTATAAAAATATATATATATATATATATATATATATATATATATATATATATATATATATATATATATATATATATATATATATATATATATATATATATATATTGCATGTTGCTATATTTATATTATAATTACACAAAAACATATACACACAAACATATATACTTGTGTGTGTAGTATGGGACCTGTTATCCAGAATGCTTAGGATCTGGGATTTTCCAAATAATGGATCTTCCCATACTTTGGATCTTCATACCATAAGCCTACTAGAAAATCATTTAAATATTAAATATATCCAATAAGCTGGTTTTGCTTTCAGTGATGATTAATTATATCTTAGCTTGGACCAAATACAAGGCATTGTTTTATTATTACGGAGAAAGAGGAAATCATTGGAGTCTATTGGAGACGGCCATTCCGTACTTCAGAGCTTTCTGGATAATTGGTTTATGGATGACGGATCCTATACCTGTATATATTTGCAGACAATTAGATAGACATTAAGATATTAGGAGCTAGGTTGCTTTCCCTTTGCATCATAATCATTCAGAATTAAAGGTCAAGCCATAAATATAAAATGTGACCATAAATAACATTAATACATTAGTTTGTTAGCAATTTAGACATATAGAAAGAGTGTATATATCTTAGTTGCACCAACAGAATCTGTTCCTAGTAATTCATTTAAAAAGATGTTTCACATTAGACTGCTCTTGTGCATATATATATATATATATATATATATTATATATATATATATATATATATATATATATATATATATATATATATATATATATAAACAGATATATATTTAATATAGTATATATATATATATTTGTGTGTGTATACATATATATATATATATATATATATATATATATATATATATATATATATATATATGTAATATATGTATTTGTTAGTATATATGTCAGTAATATAGAAAGAGTGTATATATCTTAGTAACAGCTACAGACTCTGCTCCTAGTAATTCATTTAAAAAGATGTTTCACATTAGACTGCTCCTGTGCGCATATATAAATGTATATAGCGAGATATATATATATATATATATATATATATATATATATATATATATATATATATATATATATATATATATATATGTATTATAATATTTATTTGTTAGTAATTTAGACTGTTATATAGAAAGAGTGTATATAACTTAGTTGCATCTACAGAATCTGCTCCTAGTTATTCATTTAAAAATATGTTTCACGTTAGACTGTTCCTGTTTGCATATATATTATACATATATATGCACACATAATATATAATTAAATTATAATATATAATTAAATTTAGAGGAGCACACTTTTTGTAAAGCAAATATATACACACAGACAAAGACGTGTGTTACATATATGATGCAGACAATAAAGAAAGATGCATGTGTGTTAAATGTAAACAATATATAACCCTCCTGTATACTCCATATTTTTATTTAACGCGCCCACCTTTCTATCTAAGTAAATAAATATATACTAATAATCCATGTAACAAGATAACGTTACGATCTACTTGGAACTTTCACAGTTCCTTGTTTATTTTTTTTCCCCCTCCCACAAATTCGTTGAATGTAATAGACAAAAGACAAAACTGTATTCTATAAGAATTTGGCCTATTTTTGATATTTTTTTTTGTTTATTTCTTGTGTCTTCATAGTAAACATTTTGTATAAGTGACAAACACGGGCATATGACCACATTTTCACAATCAAGAGATTTAAAGACAACAGTTACAATCACTCAAATTTATGCATTTTACTCAACACGGGTTATACATATTTTTGCAAGGTTTTACCTAGAAGTACAATCGTTTGTTTTTTTTTTTTTGTTTTTTTTTTTCTTTAACGTTTCACTACATTAAAAAAAAAAAAGAATATAAAATAAAATAAGGTAACCGACTGGTTAGTGAGCACATACATCAAAATCTACACAACACAAATTAAAGGCAGTATTCAGTTTTCCACCCTAAAACTTGTATTTTTTTTTCTAGTTTTATTTTTCCTCTTCTTAATGGACACTGCTGAAAACTGATATGGAGTTTAATATTATTCTTCTCGTCCTCTCATTGTTATGGTATCAGTAGGCTTGACTGCATGATCTACAACCCAATCTTTGGTCTAAAAGTAAACAAAACAAAAACCCAGCTTTTTTTTTTTTTGTCATGATGATGAAAGGATACATATTTAATGGGCAAAAAAATAGATATATTTATTGTGCAGTCGTATTGAAATGACAGTTAGATACAAATTAGCATTTTGCAGGCTGCTGAGAGTATATATAGTTTTTTTTTTGTTTTTTTTTTAGTATTGGTTGCTCGTCATTAAGAATATTTTTTTTAGCTAGTTCCAGTAATAATAATAATGATCATAATACTGCAGACATGGGAGTGGGGCTGTTTAACAGAAGTAGAATGCAGAGCAGTCACTAGTTTGGAGTCACACAAGACAAGGGTCACCACTATCACCACCAGCCTGGCTGCTCCCACATGACCCACTTGCTTGGACACCACACCTTATCTCAGCAATACAGAAGCCTAGAGACTCAACAAACGTACAGAAAATAAGGGGGGACTTCATAAAAAATACTTGTCTTTTTATGTATTTTTTTTTGTTTGTTTGTTCGCTTGCTTATGTTTTTTGTTTTCCTTTCACTTCTCATGTACAATGGAAATGTGTGTAAAACGTTCACTTACAGTCTTGTCCCATGATGTTAATGTATCAAAGAGTTGGACGAGGAGCCCTGATTTTGATGTGTGAAATAATCGGAGAGTCCTCCTGAAAGTCCTGTAGTGAAGCTTGGCAAGGCAGGTCTGAGGGACTCACAGGGGAGAGTGGAGGGAGCCTGGGGGGAGGTGGAGGATGAAGCCGCCCTGGCTGCCATAGAAGTGCTGCTTTGAGAGGTGATAGAGGGGTGAGGTACATGGGGGAAAAAGTAGCCCGTTTGTCCAGCCAAAAGGTTCACAGAGCAAGGGTTTAAGGAGTAGGTGCCTGAACAAGGCACAGGGAGGCCGCATGGCACTGAGGCAGCCAGGGCGGCTGCAGTAAGATGATGGGTGGCATAAGGGATCTCACCGTTGACCAGTCTGTCTACACTCAGGCCATTGGACGTGGAGAAAGAATGGTTGTTGCCCAGGGAGTTTTGAGTCAAGACTGAGCTGTAGGGCATGGGGTGGCTGGGGTAAGCTGAGGTGGTCCCATTGTAGCTCAGGGTGCTGCTGGCCCTTGGGTGGTGCAAGGAGAGGAAGGGGGACATGGGCCAGTACAGGGAGCCCGCTCTATCCATAAAGGTGAGTCCGGTGGAGGTGAGTCTGGCCCCGCGTTTAAACGCCAGCTTAGCCCTGGAGGTGGTCGATCTCCGGCGCAGTTTGCCGGTGGTGCCGCCAATGAACACATCGTCGCTGCTCGGGTCCAACATCCAGTAGTTGCCCTTGCCGGGGTCATCGTAATGCCGGGGCACCTTGACGAAGCACTTGTTGAGGCTGAGGTTGTGGCGGATGGAGTTCTGCCAGCCCTGCTTGTTCTCCCGGTAGTAAGGGAAGTTTTTCATGATGAACTCGTAGATGCCGTTCAGGGTGAGGCGTTTCTCCGGGCTCTGGCGGATGGCCATCATGATCAGGGCGTTGTAAGAGAACGGGGGTTTCTCGTATTTGCCGTTCTTCTTGTCGCCGCCGTCTTTGCCGCTGTCACCGTCTTTGCCGTCCACTTTCTTATCGTCGATCTTGTCCTTGTCTTCCCCCGGCAGCTCGGAGGCGGCTGGATCCCCCTTGCCCGGGGGTAGACTCTCTGTCTTCACTTCCAGGAGGCTCTTGTCCAGCTCGTCCTCTTCCTGGAGGGGTCGGTGGTGAGGCTGGAGGTGATGCTGCTGGGGCAGCTGGAGATGCTGCGGCTGCTGCTGGTGATGATGGTGATGGTGAGGCTGAGGGTGGTTGTCATTTTGCACGGCTTCAGGCACTAGGCTGTTGATACTGAACGATGACTTGGGGATCATTTTCACTTCCTTCCTATCCCCCATGTCCAACATATCACAAGGCTTTGCAGCAGGAACACTGGCGTCAAGTCGCAAAGTCGCAGCCGCAAGAACTCTTTCGCCACCGCTGTCTCGTAAGTCATGAAGCAAAAAAAAACCCAAAAAACAGAACGCGCGTAATATCGGCGTCAATTAAAGGTCTGCTCGGATGGCAGAGACATAGAAACAGAATCAGGGGAGGAAAAAAAAATATATGCAGCAAACTACTTCATGTCCCTTCAAAATAAACACAACAAGCGTCCCCTCTGTGCATCTAGAGTAAGACAGCTATAGCTACAATTAATTCCAGACCCACAGACACCAGCCTGGGGAAAAAAGAAGAATTTGCTTTAACCTTTGCATCTTGGATCCAATGAGAGAGCTCAGAGTGCACGGACGTTCCTTACTCCTCCAGCCAATCACAGGCCGCATACTTCCAAAGGCCCTCCCTCTTTCTCACTCTCCCTCCCCCCCAACTCCTTTGCCTTGCGGAGAGATATGGGAGGGAATCTCTTTACCTCTCCTCCTCCCCCTCTCTGCTTCTTTCCCTACCAAATATCTGCCATTGCTTTCATCCCACTGTATTGGACCATCTCACTTTTATACGTCAATATTTTCTCTTATTGATTAAAGTTTGTTTATACCTTTTTTTTTTTTTTTTTTTTTAGGGAGAAAATAACCATGGAGGGAAGAAAGTGGAAGAATCAAGGGACTACTTTTTCCAGCCTTGGGGGAAACTGAGGTTTTTTTTTTTTACTGAGCGATTGTAGCGATTTGATTTCCACAATTGAACAGTGTCGAATCGAGAGATTTCTTTATTTGTTCTAATACGTAACGATGTGGAAGGCGCCTCGTTTTGGGGGATTCTTTTAGGGGCAGGGGTGCATGTCTCTGTGTTTAGCAGGCGCTTCTCTGGGTTCAGGGAGGGAGCATTAACACATGTTTACGCTATAAAGCATGACAATCTGGCGTTTTACCTTCATTGTACTCATATTTTACTATCTGCAGCGATACCCCCCTTTTTCACGGTCAAATGGACCAGCTGCACCTTCAGTGGCTCTTCTAACAACAAGGGAGGGGGGGAGCTTGTTTCCTTTGCCTTATTCTGAGTGTTTTATTTCCCCCAGATCCCAAGCTATGATTAAACTAATGCTGTAAAACGTTAAATATCATCTGCCATTGAAATCATCGCTGCTTTCCCATCTTTAATTGTACAAATACGTTTCTTTCTCAACCAGGAATACCCCCATCCACCCCCTTTTGACTGTCAGGTGGGCCAGCTGCACCTTCCGCGGCCTTTCAGGGAGGGGAGGAGAGGCTTGATTTCTTTTGCTTTATTTTTTAAGTGTTTTTCTCAGATTCCACGCTATGATTATACCAACTCTGTAGAATGGTTAATATTATAAATTCATGAGTCTGAATTTCCAATCTTGCCTTGATTGTGGCGCCACGTATGGAATGATTAATATTATGTATGCATGATACACGCCAGTAGCCTTGATTATTTCTATAGGGAAAAAAAATCCACTGCAGAATGTGCCACTCATCTGCACCTCCCTAAGCTTTGTCTGTTTGTCTGCTCTATAAATAAATGTATATGTATACAGACATATCTTTATATCTATAGCTATGTCAATATATATATATATATATATATATATAAAATATATATCGTTATCATATATATATATATATATATATATATATATATATATATATATAAAAATATATATATCGTTATCATATATATATATATATATATATATATATATATATATATATATATATATATATATATATATATATATATATATATATATATGTCAATAGATAGATATATAGATATATATAGATAGATATATAAATAGATATAGATAGATAGATAGATAGATAGATAGATAGATAGATAGATAGATGATAGATAGATAGATAGATATTGCTGAGCCCTATGTATTCAGCGATTCTTTGCGTTTTCAATAGGATGTTGTGTGATTCCAACTGAATGACTTTGTGTCTTGCCACTGGGTGATTGCCTTATATTTTACAGTGTTTGTGTACTATTCCCTGCTCACCCCCAAACTGTCTAGTGCCAATAAAAGAAACCCATATTGTTGGTTGGAGAGGACTGTTACTTAGCTGCACCCCCAAACACCAAAAAATCTGCTCTGGGGCAGCACATACTGTGCAATATGGTAGGGGGAAATAAAACAGCAGCTCCACCAAAACCCATCAGTAAGTGATGGCCTTTCACAATCCACTAGCTCTAGCCTTAACCCTAAGTGACCCTCCTAGGTCTGATTTCTTAAATTACTGCACTTGGCTGACTTTTCTCCATCCAACATATTTCAGTTATTTTCTTAACACATTGCAAAAAGATTAAGCATCGTGATATATAATAGTTCAGAAGGACCCGCACTCCATGTATCCTGAATTAAACTTTTTTTATTGATCACTTTTTATTCACTATTATCAAGGCCCTAGTGGGCCGAAACGTTGGATAGGCACGTTTGATCAATAAAAACAAGTTTAATTTTATATATATATATATATATATATATATATATATATATACGCACAGAGTATTATATTATGTGAAAGCTGCAGACATGCAAATAGTTTAAGTAGCATTATGTATTATAAGATACAGATGTGGATGTACTGGCTGGATACTTTGTTTCACTCTACTGCTATTATCTATCTTTTCAATAGAAGTCTATCCACACATCATCTATGTATCGGTCTATAGTGATATGTTGAAATGCAGGTAAAACCATATGGTATTTATAGGAGAGTGCATGCAGCACCCTATACTTGAATTGCATCTGCACATATAGATTGTAGCGTGTGTGATTGTGTGTGCGCGCGATTATGTGTGTGTAAACAAAGCTCCATGACTTGAACGCATGTCGGTGCTAAAATAAACATGCAGGGGGGTTAGAGCCACGTAGAGTTAAGGTTGGCAATAGAGCCCATGTAGCTGCACACACCTCCTCACCTGGGGTAACTATAGGGACCCTACTAAGCTCCCATTCTTGCCTGACAAGATTTTAGTGTAACCGGATTCTTTTCGCGAGTACAGGTTAGATAAACAGTGAGTGATGTGGAGCAACTGCACTCTTTGTGCTCTGCTGTGCAGCGAGCAACGTGCTGATTAACACAGAAGGGGGAGAGAAAGCGAAATGAGCTGATTGCATGCTCATAAGAGCAAGCTGTCATTGAACTGCTTTTAAAATAGACACAGCTGGGTGTTTATGTTGAGAAATCGCTCGTGTTTTTGCTAATAGTGAAATAAGCATGATTTTGTATACCAAACATTTTCAGATCATTAAAATTTGTAATCTGCGCTGGTTTGTGACACAAAGAAAAGAAGAGATTCTTCTCCGAGTGAAATTTGCTGATATGATATTAACTCAATCAAGTTTGCGCAAAATGAGCTTTGTGCTGCCTAACAGTCTCTGCACCGGGCTATTATGCAGTATGGCAGCAGTCACTGCTGATGAGCTGTCTCTCAACAAATGCATTTCTAGCATGTTCTTATGGATTATCCATCTCTCCCTCTCTCTCTCTGACCCCCGCACCCTACACACTCTCTCATACTCTCCCACTGCCTTGTTATGTCCCTTTAAGGGGATTACACAGGGAGTTCGTCTAAAATAACTTTAATTAGGACCTAGACGGGGATTTTCTAAACCAAACTGCAATTGGTCTTCAGTGTGTTGTAGCTTTAGCCTGAAATTTAAAATGTTCCCTAGTTGTCGGGGTCCCTGACCCCCGCAAGGCCGCAACCAGAAATCAGATTATTCTGGAGGTTAGGGGATTACAGAGGGAGTTGGTCTAAAATAACTTTAACTGGGAGCTAGACGGGGATTTTCTAAACCAAATTGCAATTGGTCTTCAGTGTGTTGTAGCTTTAGCCGGAATTGATTCCCTATTTCTATTCCCTATAAATCAGATTATTCTGGAGGCTATTTTATTTAAAAGGATTATAGAGGGAGTCTAAAATAAATTTGCTAAACCAAATTGTAATTGGTCTTCAATGTGGGTAGTTTTAGCCTGAAATTTAAAGAGACACTGACACCAGAATTTTTTTTTTTTAATCTCTATCATAATATTATCTTATGCTATTTATAATTTTGCAATTTGCCTTATGCTTTTACATTACCTTTCTTACTACCCTGTTCCTAAATTAGGGGGCTGCCATATTTGTGCAGCAGTATTCTGTTAGCATTAGAAACTCTGACAGGTTGGCAAAAGAGTCAGGTTTTAGGAACTTCAAGTAACAATTACTTACAAAAGTAGAACTATTAGCTAAAAACGATCAACATGACTTATAGGCAAATTTTAATGCAGATTCATAGTTTGAAAAGAAAATTTTTAGTGTCAGTATCACTTTAAAAATGTTCCCTAGTTGTGGGGTCCCCAACCCCCGCAAAACCTCACCCTACAAATCAGATTATTCTGGAGGCGATTTTATTTTATTTTTTTTAAGATACATTTTAATATAGATCCCTATAAAATATCTTCCCAGCTTGTAAATCACACCCTGTTGCTAGGGCAGGAGAGACCTTAGCAACCATATAACAGCTTCAATTCCCGAGTGGAGAGCTGCAGAACGAAAAAAATAAATCTCAAAAACTACAAATAATGGGAAATAAAGATCGACATGCAAACCGGTTTAGCTTGGCAATTTCAGCATCGCGGTAAAGTGAATTTAAAGGTGAATTAACTCCCATAATTACAATTAACTGTTAATTTCCCCTGGCAGTTATACATCACGCGCCAGCCTTATATATTAATGTGGCATTTAATGGGGAGGAGGAGATTGTGGTGAAGATAATTTGTATATAGAAGCCTGTCCTTCATGGAGCAGAATTCTAACACAACAGGAGACCTATGGAGAAAAAAACCCCAACTCTACGGCTAGAATGGAAAACACAGGCCAACGGGGGTTTGCCATAGTCATTCAAGAAGGGACTGTTGAGATTGCAGTGTAGGTACTGGATTGCAGGTTCTGGTACTGCAGTTGGAGTGCAGGCGCAGCCCAAAAAGTCCAGTTTAAAATAACCAAGGCCTTTAGCACAAGCGGAGGTTAAAGAAGACCAATGAGTTGGAGTGCAGGCACATTCTGTACTGAACCCCCGGTTAGGCACAACCCTATCAAGAAAACGTGGTGATTGGAGTGCAGGCGCAATGTACATGGGGCCAGAGCACTTGCACCACAGATACCTGTACCTGTCAGCAGCTTTCTATAAAGCCTGGAGCACTTGATACGGTTCCCTCGCACTTAGTCTCTTTGTTTGGTGTCAGTTACCTGTAACTGCAAGATAAGGCCTGAAGTATTTGCAAACAGAAATGAAATTCCCCACCACCCCCTACATCCCCTTCTCATTCTGGCAGCTCCCAAGGAAGCGCTGGGCGCTAAACTCTACTCAGTCCCAGGATCAGGAGCAGCTCTACTACATCTTTGGCTTCTGAGATCTGGGACTGGGCTTGGGGTTTTATTATTTCACAGTGGGATCATTGTGTAATATATATATACAGTATATATACTGAAGGGTAGTAGTTGGGGGCTGATGAGTCATTCTGAGATTTTTGGGTGGAACAGTCTGTTTGCATGGACTTCCCAATCTATCAGTAAAATTTAAATTTCTATGGAGAGCCCAGATGCCATGAATGAAAATAATACCAAGGGGAGATCCTTCTAAAGGCTCTGGTTATTAGCCAATAAGAAGTGATTGGAGTTCTCTTGCTTGGAAGGAGTTGTGCTGAATTGAGGGAGGGATAGTCTCTTGTTTCTACTGAACTGCAACTCTCAACATCTCCAGAAATAAACTTTGCAATGAGTCACATCCTTGGCTCTGCCCAACCCCGGCCTTATTAGGACATCTTTATAGTGTTGGCTCACTCTCTCTTTCTGTCACAATCATTCGCTCACACAGACCTTATTTCTCTTTTTATTATTATTCTCTCTGCCTTTCTCATATACCCTCGTTCTCTCTCTCTCTCTCTCTCTCTCTCTCTCTCACTCTCTCTCTCTCTCTCTCTCTCTCTCTCTCTCTCTCACACACACATACACACGCACACACACATTCATCCTTTCTTACAGACACTTTCTCACTCAAACCCGACTCTCTAACAATCTCTAACTCCCTCCATGTACACACTGGCTCACATATACACGAATATACATAAAGACACAAATATAATCTGAAATATTTATGTAAAGAAAGGCACCTACACATTTGCACACACGTTCACGCTCATTCACACACTTTCACTCATTCATACTCACAAAGAAGTGTACACTTTCTTTTTTATTTCTCTTTATTTATTGTTTTTTCAACAAATACACACAGTTGTATCTTCATATTCTTCTCTAAGGAGTAAGATCTAACATTAACTATAAATCTAACAAATAAAAAGACACACACACACACAAAAAAAATAATTTTATACCTCCCAGGTTAGTTACTAGTAATGATAGTCTTAGATAATGTAGGCTTTATGTTTTGGTCTTATATTGCCAAAGTTGATAGGCTTTCTGTTACTGTATTATTATTTTCTAACTCCAAGTGTACACTTTCGTATAATTATTTACACACACACACAAGTTCATTTAGAAACACACACTCAATACACTCAAACATAGGGGAAAGTACTTACTAGCCTTTACACAAACACAGATACAGAAAAAGGGGCTTCACAATCACAATTAATTTAACACATATCTACAAACATTTACAAGTACAAAAACATCCACATTACACTTCAATTGTCAACGCAGTGCAGGTTCCCCAATGGCCACTTTCAAATGGTAAATACACAAAATCCAGGATGGAACAGCACCACCTGTCTTATGTAGAATAAAAATGCTTTTATTGCATAATTTCAGGGCAGTAGTGCCCATACTTTACTAGTGCAAGGTCTACTTTAGCTTTCTGTTCCATGGAAAATATTTCTTAAATGTTGAGAAAATGTATATTGTTATATTTAACAAACAACTATTTCCTATATAACCTCAACAGACTAAATATGTGAATGAGAAGAATAAAACAGGAGGGTGATTTAGACAAGCTGTTTGCTGACTGTGTCTTGAGATCTACTGATCACCAGCTAAAGGTCTACCTTTTGGGCGCTCCTGTTTTAGGGCAAGACAGCAACGTTTCGGGCCACCTTTGGCCCTTTATCAAGCTTTTTAAAGGGCCAAACGTGGCTGTAATGCCCTAAAATTATGCAATAAAGGCATTTTTATTCTACATAAGACAAGTGTTGCTGTTCCATCCTGGATGTTGTCTCTTACACACACACCTACAATTTCTCAGGCATTTACAGCAATTTATCTACACATTCCACCCACAAGGGCACATACACAATTGCACACACAACACAGACACACAAAAGTACTAATCTAAACTTGGGAGCTGATGATTCAGACGAGCTTGTTCCTGGCCTGTCATTTCCCCAACATCCCATCATAACATTATGGCACAGGCAGACTTGCCTGCAAACCGGGGAAGAAATTGAAAGGGGGAGGCAGTCAGGAGAGCCAGATAAAGAAAAGTGAGAGAGAAACTGAGTCAGACAGAGATGGAGAGATGGTTGGGGTGCGCACAAATTAGCACCAATATCCCACTGCGGTGGAGGCTCACCCAGTGCACATTTGCGCTGCGCAGCGACCATTAGCGCCTGCTCCTCAGTCAGTGCCCAGTTTCCGCCGCTTTACAACAGCGCAGCTTGCAGCAGCAGCCCCCGGGGCAACCCATAAGTGAATGAAGTGTGTAGCTGTGTATTTAGTGGAAAGTTTGTATGTGTGGGAGCTGCCTGCTGCTTAATTCCTGCTTGCGGCAGCTGAAGGAAATCTATAGGATGGAGGCGGGTAATGTAAGTGGGAGAGTCACTGATTTAATATCTTTTTGGAACACATTATGTATCTGGACGAGTTATTTCATTCACACACACGTCAGTTTCTCTCTCCAGCAGAAATACATATAATTGACTCCTCCAAAACCCAAAGCGGTTCAATTACAGGAGAGAAATTGCTGAAGGTGAAACCGTAAAAGGAGAGAGAGAAAGAAAGATGAATGGGAAGTTTAAACTTCAACTGAGACTCTGGGGGAGTTTGTTGAGAGGTTCCCAGCCTGGTGTGTTGCCATGATGTCCCAGTCTGCCCAATGTAGTGGAGTAACTACACTGGTGCCACTTCTACTCCTTACCGGGGGTAATAATAGGGGCTGGTATGTGCCAACGGTTACACTAATACACTGAAATGAGATACAACTCTTTCACTTCCTCATTGTTCTTCTAAAGTCCAACTTTAATGTTTCTTATTAAATAGCACAGGCCACACTGAACTGTCCGTAGCAGTGGGACTTGGGCAGGACAGTAGAAGTCGTGTTGGCAGTGGCACATTCTGAATTCTGACAGTTACATTAGCAATGTGATTAGCGATGCTCTCTGTTTGGAGCGCCAGTGCCACATTTAGCGCCTAATGGATTATACATACACAACAGTGGGTTTAGAGTTTGCAGTGTGCTGCTCCATACAATGGTTAAAGTTGCAGATATTATTTAGAGCTCACCATAAAAATGAAAATAAAATGAAATAAATGGTAATGCCTTTTTTTCCCATTGACAGTTTTTAATAAATATATATACACACACACAAGCAATATTGCAATTTATGGAAAGTACTATATAGAGGGAACATCTTGCACACATGCCCACATTAGTTATGAATTATTAAGATCACCATAAACAGACTGACTTACAGTTTCAAGTTTCCAATAAAATGTATCAATATTACATCATTATGAGACTGGGGGGTTTTACTGAAGCCTAAGTCTCCCTAAACCAACACCAAATCATTTTTTTTACAACCTCGAGATTTTAAATATGGAATAGCCACTTTATTTCACCCATCATTTATTCTGGACGGTATTATACATACAATTGGTAATATGCAATATTTATCCTATCATGTGCCCTCGGGTATAATACATGGAATTGGCCCTGTATGTATAGTGCCTTGTGTTATAGGGTATTATACATGAAATTGCCACTACACTACTATTAGTATTAGAAATGGAATAGGGAGTGTGCCTTGTCATGGGTTTTATACATTAAATTGTCACTGTATTAATTTAGTCATGTGTTCTGGGGTATTAAACATGGGATTATCACTGCATTTCTTCTGTCATTTGTTCTGGGGTATTATACATGGAATTGTCACTGCATTTATTCTATCTTGTGTTCTGGGGTATTGTACATGGAATTGTCACTGCATTTATTCTGTCTTGTGTCTTGGTGTATTATACATGGAATTGTCACTGCATTTAAGATGTCATGTCTCCTGGTGTATTATACATGGAATTGTCACTGCATTTATTCTGTCTTGGTGTATTATACATGGAATTGTCACTGCATTTATTCTGTCTTGTGTCTTGGTGTATTATACATGGAATTGTCACTGCATTTATTCTGATGTGTTCTGTCACTGCATTAAGTCTGTCGTGTTCTGGGGTATTATACAAGGAATTGTCACTGGATTTATTCTGCCATGTGTTCTGGGGTATTAAACATTGAATTGTCACTGCATTTATTCTGTCTTGTGTCTTGGTGTATTATCCATGGAATTGTCACTGCATTTAAACTGTCATGTCTCCTGCTGTATTATACATGGAATTGTCACTGCATTTGTTCTGTCTTGTGTCTTGGTGTATTAAACATGGAATTGTCACTGCATTTGTTCTGTCTTGTGTCTTGGTGTATTAAACATGGAATTGTCACTGCATTTGTTCTGTCTTGTGTCTTGGTGTATTATCCATGGAATTGTCACTGCATTTATACTGTCATGTCTCCTGGTGTATTATACATGGAATTGTCACTGCATTTATTCTGTTGTGTTCTGGGGTATTATACATGGAATTGTCACTGCATTTATTCTGTTGTGTTCTGGGGTATTATACATGGAATTGTCACTGTATTTATCTGTTGTGTTCTGGGGTATTATACATGGAATTGTGACTGCAGTAAGTCTGTCATGTGTTCTGGTGTATCATACAAGGAATTGTCACTGGATTTATTCTGCCATGTGTTCTGGGGTATTATACATGGAATTGTCACTGCATTTATTCTGTCTTGTGTTCTGGGGTAGTATGCATGGAATTGTCACTGCATTTATTCTGCCATGTGTTCTGGGGTAGCATACATGGAATTGGCCCTGGGATACTAATGTACCACATGTTTCATTAGCCTCCCCAAACACAACCATAACTCCAATGAAATCGTAGGTTAGCAATTCTATATTTTGGAGCTTACCAAGGTCAATAGCGCTGACATTGTGGAGCTGAACCATAAACTGTAGCAATGTTAAAGTTTACATATTTTTGAGCTTTCCAGGAACAGCAGCAACGTTGCATTGGGAGCTTAGCACACACGGTAACTATTGTATTGTTTGGAGCTTACCATGCACGAAAATATGTCTAAAAGTAACAAGGATATATTTTGGCGACTTAAATACACAGCATTTTGGAGATGAGCAGAAACGGACCACATTGGTTACATAAAACTCATATATAGGAGGTTATCATGTGGTGCATTTTTGGACAGGTTATTATAAAGACAAAGAGAGGGGGTACATGTTGGAGCTTACCATGTAGAGTAGCGCTTGGTATAGGGGTGGCCAGGAATATGAGGGTTTCTTTTCATCCAATAAGAAGAAATCCTAGTGAAATGAAAGACCCTGCAGTGTGAGAGCAAAGCAATGAGAGCGAGTGTGGCTCACACTGGGGTTATCTGATCACTGCCAGGCTAAGTAAGTATTTGCTGTGTTTAGGAAACAATAATCTAGGGAGGCTTCTAGGGAGTTATTACAGCAACTTTGAGTTAGACTAAAACCACTTTCACGTTGGTGCCAGAACAGACCAGATGTAGGAGATGTTAAGGTGCAATATAAACCTCTCCTGATCTATTTCTCGGCCGGGATTTCTCTGCTGCTGCCAGTGTTATTAGAATATCGCCCCAGCCTGCCCATTGCGCATTACAGCACTCAAAAATGATCATAGCCAGAGAGACTCAATAGGAATTCTAATGAAAATATATCATAGAGGCTGCTCTCGGCGGGTGAGCTCCAGGCAAGGATTAGTGGGGTCGCTTTATACAATGGCATACAAGTGCAATATGGGCAGATTTAACCCCCATCGATTGCCACATGTGATAGGAAAAAATGTCCCTTACCTTTACCGGCCAGCAAGGAGCTCAAGCCAAACACACACTGATATGGGGAGGGGGGAATAATAATAATTGATAAAATATATAAAAAATATATATATATAAATATAAAATAAAATCCTCATGTTTAGACCCTTATTATTCAATGTCACCCATTGGGTGTTGAGATATGAGCCTGACTGGCAGCTATTGTTTGTCTTACATATTGGGAAAGATAAAGTGAGATCTGCCCAGACACTGAGACTTTACAGATGCGCATTGTCCTCATCCCTGAAATATAAAATCAGGGTCTGCTGTGGGCATCTGGGTAACTCAATAGATATACACACAAGGGCTTGGGGCCCCTATAAACCTCCCCTTTCCTTAATTAAGGAATTAATGTATCTCCTGCTTCTGCTGGGACACTGGATGGATAGATAGACAAAGCAGATAGACAGACACTATAAAGATAAGTAATATAATAGACACAGCATAAAAAGATAGCTATTAGCAATGCATACAGCAATTAATATATATATATATATATATATATATATAGATATATATATATATATATATATATATATATATATATATATATATATAGATATATATATATATATATATATATATAGATATATATATATATATATATATAGATATATATATATATATATATATATATAGATATATATATAGATATATATATATATATATATATATATATATATATAAAATAAGAGAAAGAAAGATAGATTGTAGAAATAATTTAGAGAGATAAACAGATGACTTTCACATACTGGGAGCAACAGAGAGATAGGTAATAGTAATTAATGTAGATAGCTATCTAAATGGAGACAGATAGATAAATAGTGAGACAGAGAAGGACTAGGTGCTGCTTAGGTTTAAACACAGATAAGGTTGCTGCAACTCAGCCCACTAGGATGTCTGCCCCTCCGCCAATGCTTCCCCCAACCCCCGCTATGTTCGGGGAACTGTTTGTGGTTTTTTTTTAAAGATATATTTCTCCCCCCTTAAACAAAGAGCATGTTTAATGTCTTAACGAGGACATAACCATTAGTCATTATAATAATTGCACAGCCTCACCAGAAAATAAAAAAAAAACCCAAATAAATGGCTTTATTTGCTTTGATTTCAGTTTTATACCCCCCCCCCAAATGGGGTGCAGATCAAATTGATCTATTTATATCTCGGTGCAGAATCGCACAGACATAACATCAGCCGTTGTGCAACCACTGGGAGACTCGCTGGAAAAAAAATCGATACTATTTTCACGCAAAAACGATAATAACACGAGGTTCAGGTGTGGGAAGTGGGAGCCTCCTGTGAGCAACAAGCACCCAAGGCCTTTATATGTCTATCTATGTATAATCTATCGTCTATTTATCATCAATATATCTATATATATATCTATCTAATTATCTATCTATATATTATCTATTTAATCATCTATCTATCTATCTATCTATCTATCTATCTATCTATCTAAACATCTATCTATTTATCATCTATCTATCTATCTATCTATCTATCTATCTATCTATCTTTCTAATTATCTATCTCTCTCTCTCTCTCTCTCTCTCTCTCTCTCTCTCTCTCTCTCTCTATCTATCTATCTATCTAAACATCTATCTATTTATCATCTATCTATCTATCTATCTATCTATCTATCTATCTATTTATCATCAATATATCTATCTATCTATCTATCTATCTATCTATCTATCTATCTATCTATCTATCTATCTATTTATCATCTATCTATCTATCTATCTATCTATCTATCTATCTATCTAATTATCTATCTATCCATCTATCTATCTATCTATCTATCTATCTATCTATCTATCTATCTATCTATCTATCTATCTATCCACCCAAATATAATGCCATTACTATAACCCAAGGAAAACTCATTTCTTCACTGTATATTTCAGTATATGAAACCACAATAGTAATTCATATTTACAGTCCAAGCACATTACATCTGCATTCTGCATTATACTGGATTGCCAGGCATAAATAATATTTTCCCTTTGTTTGTTTAATACACTGTTACAGATGGAGTGTAGAATACCCGGTCACTAATCTCCAGCAATTTGCAAAGCTGAAATCTCCCTTAACTGCATTGTATGTTCATAAACACAGCCTGCAATAGTTTAATACAAGGCAGACCTCAGGCGAGGTTATTACACCTCAAGTAAAGGGAACAGAAGAACAGTATATAGATAATTGCCCTAATTACTAGGAGAACTGTAATTGGCTTTTTGTATATATTTTTTTTCTTTTCTGTTGCACTGTGTCTATATCCAACATCCCTTGATAAATATTATAACTGAACAACCTGTCTCTACATGTCCTTTTGTTTTGCAACGCATTATCCACAACAAAACCATTACATTAACAGGTATAATAGCATCCCAGAGCACGTTCAATATACACACACACACGAAATATCGCAGCTTAGAAAACATTAATTCAGGCAACAGCAGCAAATTCGGGAAAATTCGTTTAATGCCATGCGAAATAAAGGTTGATTTAGGCCTAGAATAAGCGAAATTAAATGGATAGATGAGAAAATATCTGGAGCATAATTTTAAAAATATTATGAATTGAAATAAATAAATATATATTTATATATATATATACATACATATATATCTACTGCGCTAAAATGTGGTTTACAATCAAATCCCTGGGCAGGGGAGGGACAGAAATCCTATTATGCCTAGTCATATTAAAGACAGGCGAATTTACTCTAAACGAAGGAAGAGTGCTGAATGTATAATTGGGAGTAATCATGTTACTGTTTGAATAAAAATGACACAGGGTGTTTAACACTGACAACAACATGTTTAGAAATAAGCTATTTATTCAAACAGTGTGTGTTTTTTTTTTAATTCACAAGCATGTGGAGATGAAACACATTTTCAGTTTACGAATTTGAATTTTCTTGTAAATGAAGAGAATTAAATAGAGAGAGAGAAATATTATTTGTTTTAACCATCCAAGCCCAGATAAATCTTTTCTTTTTTTTTTTTACCCAACACAAAGATTTCTCAAAGTGCCGGAATGGCGCCACCTATTGGGTCTGTCATTCACTTGCCAACTTTCATTCTTACAAAGAGTAAAAATCAAAAGGCTTCTTTTTTTTGCACTTATATCAAATTATTATTTCTAGACGGGCCTCTTTTTTTTTTTTTTTGTATCTTAACGATTGTTCGAGGAGAAATCGCTCAGCTCTCAAAATCGTTTTTCCCAAAAACAAACAGTTGTTTTGGAATCTTTTTATTGCCTGGTAATTATTTCGGTTATGGAAGCGCAAACAAACTTGAGCACAGACAAATAAGCAGTCACTAAATAGCAGGGATTAATAAGAAAATACAACGTTTACATGTGTTCAGTTGTTTAAGGGCTGATATTAATACAATCTATTGCAATTAATCAAAAAAAGTGTATATATATATTTACATACATATTTAATTTAATTGGTTTGTATTTGTTCTGCCACATTAAAATAATAAATATACAGCAGTGAACAGGCTTACAAAATAATCTACTTGTTTTCAAAAATATCTTCTTTTCAGAAAAAGGAACTGGCTGCGTTTTGTATTTATTTTTCCAATTTCCTGCCGTTTGGTCTAAAATATGACTTATTTGTTGAAATCTAGCGATTTCCCGTGAATGAATTGCCCAAATCTACACCCATGACAGAAGGATTAATAGCCTGACAGTTTTTAATTCTGTATTTGGGTTCACAAAGTAAGATAGTGCCCAAATGCGTAAAAGCGCAAATGTTAAATTCCTTTGTAAAACCCCAAATGGTTTTATTTTTTTTTCTCCCCTTGTCCCAGATGCCCACAATTACCTTTCAACAAAAATATGGCATGACATGAGTTTTAATCTTCCCCCTGGAATTGATGGGCACCCTGACAGCAACAAGGGTTAACTAAGGACCAGAGATGCGCACCCGGGCTTTAACCCAATTAGCCAGAGAATTTTCTCTCCTTTCTTTATAATCGATGATTTACTCCAAAAAAAAAAATGTTTTTTTAATGGTCGCCCCACTAATCTTCCCCCCTCCCTTCTGGGAATAATACCTATCATGAATTGGCCTTGAACTTTCCCAGTTCCCTTTCTCTGGGAACACAATACTTTATTCACACTTTATAACGCCTGTGAGAAGAAAAGGGGAAATAAAGAACTCCATCCTATTTGCTTTTGTGCCACTCACATACACTGATCCCAAATGTTGCCAAGGGCTCTGGGAGTCCTCTCCTGGGCCTATTACCAGGCAGATGTTGGGCCCTTATACGTGTGCAGGCTGCTAATGGCTACTATTATCACAACAGGGAAGGGCTGGGATGGGGGGGCTACTTGGAGTGAGTCCCTGAAACTGCTCACACTTCCCTGGGATCTTCCCCCCTCAAGTTGGAAGGTCATTTTCCCAGAGCTCCTCACCCATAACAGGCAGGATTATTAAAAAGACACATGTAGTCCTTGTTCTTCCTACACTCCATGGGGATTCTGGGTTCTATTTAGAGGAGTTGGGGGGCAAGTTGATTGAGACTGTTTGGGATGCAGAGAGTTTGTGTCCATGCCAGCACCCCTCATAGGTCACTACAAGGAAGGGGGAGGACCCCTTTAAGTCTTCTATTGCTTTTGTCAGCCCCCAAAATAAGAATAAGTTAAGGAAGCAGCAGCAGTTCCAGCCCAGAAGGACACACCGGTCTCAACTCATCAGGCATCTGTCACAAGAATCAGTAGAGGGAACAAAACAGGCACTGAGAGGTGACAGCTACTAATGCACAGCACTTTAGAAGCGATGAAAGTTTGGGTGCTGGGCTCATCAGTGCTGCTGGCATGAAATTCCCCCTGTCTCTACTTGGCAGGCAACACGGAGGCACAGGCAGCAGCCTTCAAAATATCACACACACACACACACACACATACACACACATACACACAATAAGATGACAGAAGGCACATACTAATGCAATTACACAGCCAGACCACAACAGTGCCGAGGCATAAAATAACATTTAAAATGCAGTCACACACACAATATTTGGCTAATTCTGTGTCTGGCTGATTAACTGATCCGTTACATGCTTAGCCCACATTCACTACTTCCCAATGAGCAAGCTGGGTCATCTGGCCAGGTAGTAACCCTCATCTGCACAGCTCGGGCGCCCCCTAGCGGCCAGTCCAATTTAAAGCGCCTTCACGCTGCTAATCCAGGTTTGCGCCTTCCAGGTATAAACGGATAAATATCTAAATCTATATACCGTGTTGTGTTGATTAGAAAAGAGAAAATTGCTGGGGAAGGTATCCATATCCAACAGTATGTGTAGTCATCGGACGCTGGCCTTGAGAGCTTGCAATTTAAATGCGACAAACGTGGTCAGGAAATCGAATTACATTTTATGGAATGCGTATAATTATCCCACCGGTTGCCATATAAATGAAACACTCTATCTGTTATATCTGTTATCGGGACATTGCAACTAAATGTAATATTGTCAGGCTATTTGCTAAGCTTAAAAACGTGGTTTTAAGCAATATTAATAACAAAAATAACACCAGATCAGTGCTGGTTATACAGAAAAAATATAGTTGCACACACATTCTATCTATCTATCTATCTATCTATCTATCTATCTATCTATCTATCTATCTATCTATCTATCTATCTATCTGATAATATATCATCTATCTATCTTTCTATCTATCTAATAATATACCATTTATCTATCTATCTATCTATCTATCTATCTATCTATCTATCTATCTATCTATCTATCTATCTGATAATATATCATCTATCTATCTTTCTATCTATCTAATAATATACCATTTATCTATCTATCTATCTATCTATCTATCTATCTATCTATCTATCTATCTATCTATCTATCTATCCATCCATCCATGCATTCATCCATTATCTATCTATCTATCTATCTATCTATCTATCTATCTATCTATCTATCTATCTATCTATCTATCTAATCTATCTATCTATCTATCATCTCTCTCTCTCTCTCTCTCTCTCTCTCTCTCTCTCTCTCTCTCTCTCTCTCTCTCTCTCTCTATCTATCTATCATCTATCTATCTAATCATAAATCTAGGAAATCTACTAATTATATTTCATGGAAAGGCATATAATTATCCCCACATCTTTCCATATAAATAAAACAATTGATCTAATCCTATTTCTATCTTGTAATCTATCAATCTATCTCATGTTGAATTATATTTATAAAATATACGTTTCTTTCGTGTATAAAACTTATATAATATTATTCTATCGTTTTATGTATATATCTCGAGAATAGAAGAAGAGTAGACCTACCCCTCTCCTGATAGTAAATTATTTGTATTTATTTGTATCCTAAAACGAACCACAAATGATTATTTGTTAGCATGTAATTAGTGGTGGGCAGGTAGATAGATATTCGTTCATTTGCTTTGTGCTTGTGAACAAATCATTAGGGCCAGAAGGAGCTACAGTGTAGAAGGTGAGTACATTTTAGTCGCAGAGAATTGGGGGGGATCGCACAGACCCCGCAGTAAAGAAACAGAAGGCTAATTGCTATATCCACTGTATCCAGCGTCCCAGTAGACAAAATAGACACCGATCTCACCAAGAAAGATTTGACATATTTGTAACAATAAACAGGGGCGTATTCCCATAGCCTGCTTACGAGGTGCTTGCTGTGTAGGTGCTAATTATTTCACTAGGACACAACCAGACCCTTATCTCGTTCTCCGGATACTGTTTTGTGAGAATCCAAAAAAAAAGAAAAATGATGTTGCGTCAGAATCTGTTTGTAGCCAGACGATTTTGTATTCCTGGCACAGTTTCTAATTGATTTGTTTGTTTTTTTTTAAAAAAAATAAATAAATGTCATATTAATAAACCTGAAATGGAAATAAAATCTCACACTTTACTAGGAAATATATATTTATATCTGTATTTTTTTTTATTATTATTATTCGTGTCTTTACTAATTTCTCCCTTTCCACCAAAGCACGAATGATTTGAGTCATTTAGTAAGGAGAAGCGTATTTCCTTGGGATGAGACCAGTAAATGAATTATTAGTGTTATTTATAGATCCCATGGCAGTACAGATCAGCACACATTTATTACAAGTACAAGCCACACGTGCCTAAACACTTTCCATGTATAATTATATTTCCCTCCCAAACATAAGATCCATTAAGGCCAAATAAAGCGATTGCACGGATTAGTACAGTAAGTCCATTTACATTAGCACATCTAAAGCCCCTGCATTTATTAGTGTGGGGGCTTCATCCAGACTGGAGGCTTTAAATCGTTCTCTTTCTCTGGCAAATCAGCGTGCAAAGGATTTAAACAATTAATTACATTTCAGATTGATACAGGCGCCCAGAATAACTGTTACCTACGAATCTGCCAAACGGTGTCATGTGCAGGGAAGCAAAATGACATTGATTAGGGTGTAGATTAATTACCCAGTATATACTGTATACATAGACCTTATTACATTAAATATTACACCATGCTACTGCAAATGATTTGATTTTTATTTCCCCAGCACACACTGGAATATTATAATATCACACTTTGTGTCTCTCACACACTCACGACCTTCACACACACTCACAAGAGAGTTTATCTAGTGCATTTTTATTTACCAGCATGCATTTATAAAATAAACAACATACTGTGGGTGGAAGTTAAAAGGCTTCGCATTAACCCTGCCTGTATATTTAATAACAGTGAGCGCCTGTATTCTATTAAAATATGATATACTCCATATGTACCTGTAAAATAAGTGATTAGATACTCTGCAATGAAAGTAGAAAGGCACTCCATACTATTTAGCATATTGCACATTAAACATAAGCATACAAAATAACATTATGCAGTATCCCATTGCATTCCTCTGCATTTTAGTTTATAGAAGTACACACATATATATATCTATATCTATATATATAGAGATAGATATAGATATATATATATAGATATATATATATCTATCTATATCTATCTATCTATCTATCTATCTATCTATCTATCTATCTATCTATCTATCTATCTATATATATATCTATTTACCTTGACGTGGTATGGTGGCTTATCAATTTTATGATCATAACTTTGTAACAAAATAACCCCTGTTTTGGGTACATATGCAATAGCATTTATTATACTTATATATACTTTAAAGCCTTTAGAGTGCTCCCACAACCCCCCTGTTTTGATATTATATCTATCTATCTATCTATCTATCTATCTATCTATCTATCTATCTATATATATATATATATATATCTATATATATATATATATATATATATATATATATATATATATATATATATATATCTATATATATATATATATATATATATATATATATATATATATATATATATATACACACACACACATATATAGAAATATGTACTTCTATAAACTAAAATTCAGGGGTAGATATATATATATATATATATATATATATATATATATATATATATATATATATATATATATATATATATCTACACCCCTGAATTTTAGTTTATAGAAGTACATATTTCTATATATGTGTGTGTGTATATATATATATATATATATATATATATATATATATATATATATATATATATATATATATATATATATTTGTATATATTAATCTATATATATCCATACTACTTAGCATATTGCACATTAAACATAAGCATACATAATAACATTATGCAGTATCCCATTGCATTCCTCTGCATTTTAGTTTATAGAAGTATATATATATACATAAATATGTACTTCTATAAACTAAAATTCAGGGGAATGTATATATATTTGTACATATTAATCTATATATATATATATATATATATATATATATATATATATATATATATATATATATATATATATATATATATATATATATATATATATATATATATATATATATATATACATACAGAGAACTAGCCCTGCTAATGTCATTTGGAATAGACTTTCACCCTGTTGGTACAAGTTACAATAACCTTACACACTAGTAGTGCCTTTGAAACACACGTTTGCCGGGGTGCACATTAACATGTGTATATACTGAGGTGTAGGTTTGTGTAACACACTAAATAGTGGAATATAATTAACATTGGCTGCTATTTAACATGGTGGCGCAACTGGTTCGGAATTACAGCGTTTAGCGCCTTTCGGACAAACAGGGAACTGTAGTTTAATATAATGACAATATACACTTTCTTCACTTACATATATCCATTGAAAATATTTGTTAAAAAGAAAAACCAACACAACTGTCAGTTTTAGCAAAAGGGCAGCCGGTGACAATTCTATTTTGCTTTTATTCGAAAAATTCTCGGACTGACTTCAAGTATTCTATAAAGGGAAAGTCAGAAGCTAAAGATACGCCTCAGCCAGGGAAAATATTAAGTTCTTTGCATTTGTGTCTATGGAATGATGCGGCAGTTTAACTCACGTTGCGCGTTTCTTTCAGTCGTTGCCCCCGATTCACTAAAACAGCGTTACCAATTCCTCCTTATTTAGCTCTCAGAATTTTGAGTTCTTCTATTCAAGATAATCATTCCCCATTGGCTGAACCTTTTGGTTGTCATTATGACTTGGGCAGGAAATAACCTCTAAATGTCAGATAATCACTCCAGTCACTAAACTAAGACCTACTAATGATGAGCAAAATGTAAGACTAGGTCAGACCTGGTATTGATACTGAATAAAACAGTTTAATTAAAAAGGGACCAACTATCACTGTCCACACTCACATCTGGCCTATTAAAGGGGTTGTTGTTTTGAATTAACTTTTAGTTTGATGTAGAGAGACAATTTGCAATTGGTTTTCAGTTTTTATTATTTGTGGTTTTTGAGTTATTTAGCTTTTATTCAGCTGCTGCAATTTCACCAATCTGGTTGCTAGGGTCCAAATGACCCTAGCAACCATACACTGATTTCAATAAGAGACTGGAATATGAATAGGAGAGGCCTGATTAGAAAGTAGCAATAACAATACATTTGTAGCCTTAAAGCAGAGACACACAGTCGGGGATTCAGGGAGATTAGTCGCCCAGCGACAAATCTCCTTTTATTCGGGCGACTAATCTCCATGAACTGCCTTCCCGCCGGCTAGAATGTAAATCACTGGCGGGATGGCACTTGGAGTGCTTTGTTTTATGAAGTTGCCTGAAGTTTCCTTGTGAGGCAGAGCATTTGTGTTTAGATGGGGTCAGTGACCCCCATTTGAAAGCTGGAAAGAGAAAGGAAAAGATGGCAAAAAAAAAAAAAAACGAAATAAAAAATAAATAATGAAGGCCAATATAAAAGTTGCTTTGGTCATTCTATAACATACTAAAAATTAACTTGAAGGTGAACCACAGGTTCAACCATAATGCATTGTTTTCACCAACAATGCACTGGAGGTGTCTGTCTTTTTAAATCCCAGTGCTATTAAAGGGGGTTGTTCACTTTTAAGATAACTTTCAGTATGATGTAGAGCGTGGACTACTGGAGCAAAGGCTGAGATTATTGTATAGATGTTGGATTGTGCATCAGTTGCACCCTGTGGGAGAGGAGTTGTTTTCTTTTTTAAAATACCGTATTATCCACTAGAGGCAATACAATGGCAGCAACTTTGCAACAAGTTCACAAGTATGAGAGATCCGTGAGTGGGAAGCCACAGGTGTTTGTATAGAAAGAAGCATTTCTCATAGAGCTCCTATGAATCAATACACTGCATAACTGAACAACTGCACAACCTCTCCCTCTGGCCCACACACACATTGCTTTGCACTGAATCTGGTTTCAGAAAGAAAGGCTGTTTTAAAGGGGAACTGTCATGGAAAATACTTGTTAAATGGATAGGGTTATAAAAATGATAAAGGGGTTGCTTGTTGTACCCGAAATGAGAGAAAGAAAGAACATCTGAAGACAGTCTTGTGGTGGTTCCTATTGCAGTTCAAGGGGAAGCAAACTGGTCAGGGATCATTGCTACTCGTTAGGGTTTTATGTGCCTCATGCTTTTCTTCCCCATAGGAAACGTCTACTACAATTTGTAGTCCATGTAGTTTCCCTTTAGGAAATGCAAATGATGCTCAAGCTCCCTAAATAAGTAGATGTCAGAAACTCTGTCCCATTTTCAGGATCACTTATTGACCATATGTGTTTCATTCTCATACACATTACTGTGCCTGTAAGGGTCACAGGGTACACTTGGATTAGTTGAAGAAAAACACTTTTGATCTTCTAGACCAGTGATCCCCAACCAGTGGCTCACAAGGAACATGTTGCTCACCAACACCTCGGATGTTGCTCCCAGTGGCCTCAAAGCAGGTGCTTATTTTTGAATTCTAGGCTCGGACTGAGTCATGTTTTGGTTGCATAAAAACCAGATGTACCGTCAAACAGAGCCTCCTGTAGGCTGCCAATCCACATAGGGCTACCAAATTGCCAACCACAGCCCTTATTTTGCACCCCAGGGAATTTTCAAGCTTGTAATGCTTCCTAAATCTTTTTACATTTGAATGTGGCTCACGGGTAATGGTTGAGGACCCCTGTTGTAGACCAACTAGGAATACAATACAGAGAATGCCCAGACCCTAGTAATTGAGAAGATTATGCTCTGTAATTGGTGGTCAGGCCCTTTTTTAGACTGCTTTAGCCATTTACGTTACTATCATTTGAATGGGAATCATTTGGACTGACATGTGCGTGTTTTCAGCAAGCAGGGGACCATGAGTTCTTTTACACGGAGGCTCAGTGGTTATGTCTTTCTAATCCTTTTCTTCTATAACTGGCTATTTACATAGGCCACCTTGAACTCTTCTTCCCATGGCTCCTGGAGGTATAGGAGGTTATACAGAGAGAACTGTAACTTAGACAAGCTACATATATATATATACTATGCTGGCCACACATTAAGAGATCACATTTTATCCCAGCAAGGGTTCTCCTGCTCTCAAACATGATTGGTCCAGATGGAATCTGTTTTATCTGAGTCATCATCCAACTTTGAAATAGATAGACTTGGACCTCTGACATCTAAGTCTGATCTAGACAAATACACAGGCAGATCCAGGGGATCAGTGGTATAAGCACCCAGGGTACAAATACAAAGTGTGTGCCTACTCCCAACCCACTTCATGCCTCCACACTGTATGTCAGTCCCCCATACCCCTCTTTATGGAGAATTGTGCTTCTCCCTATTAACATGGCTAATGTTTATACTTCAATGGGAAACATCAATGTATTTGTGGCCATGGTCCCGCCAAGGTGCTTGTAGCTCTTTTACTTTTACCCCACGTGCTTTGTTGGTAAACTGTACAGTTGTGTATGGTGAGCCTTACAGACAGGTTCATTGCAATTGTACTTTTCCTTGTTTGCGGGCAAATCTGAGTTTTAGAGTTAAACATTCACTGTCATCAGAGCTTAAGAAGTAGCTTTATGTTTCTGTTATGATAAACCATCTGTACTGTCTAATAGAGAGGAATAGTTCTTGAAATTAACAGTGAAAGGGGATGTAAAACCTCCATACAACAGAACATTCAGTTAAGAGGTTTTGGGCGGGTTCTCAGACCAACTGCACTCGGTCTCTATTTCTGGCTCTTATCCTCTACACATATCATAGCTCTGAAATCCTCTCATACCAGACTGTCTGGATTTAAAATGTTGGAACAAGGATCCGTGGGACGGATATAATGGAATTTTATCACATATCTTTCCTTCTCTGATTTGGTTTGCTGTAATTCCTATCATGTATACAGTGAATAGATATATTGTGATTTTTGGTGTTAATGGTGCTTCTAAGTGTATCTTTCTAATTCTGGGGCAACTATGATGCATATTATTTTAGTTGAGCCTATGGAACATCTTTTGCGCTGTCATATATTTTTTTTAGAGTTTGTGCATAACAATTCTGTTTAGCCGTGTATATGTTACCCTTCAACACCCCAGCTGTTGCATAACCACAGAGTATGTGATAGATGGGATTCACTGCCATAGCTTGTTTTGTGTTTAAACAACTGCGCTTCTCCAGTGGGAGTTGTTGGTTCTGCAGCAGCTGGAGCCTTGACCATATCCTCTCCATCCACTAGGGGGAAGTGCACAATAGATGGTTGTTTTTGTGCTAACTGTTATTTTTTTATGTACAGTTGTGGTCAGTATATTACAATGTCCCTTTAAAATGCATTTCCAATAGTAAGTAATATAACAGGAATAGAGTCTCTAGTTGCAAAACTACAACAAACTGGGCAGAAAGTGAAGACACTGCCCTTATTTCTAATTCTTCAATTGTTGGCTTGCAAAGGCTGTGTATCCTTGTATATACATTGGAGCTACCTTGGATCAGTGCTACATGGAGCCCATGTGCATGTACACACTTCCCCTCCTGAAAGTCCATCAATTTTATTTATGAAATATGGAGCAAGGTGCAAACTAATATACTGGGCAGCATGGTAGTGAAATGCTTAGTACTACTGATTTGCAGTACTGGGGGTTTGGGTTTATTTTCAGGGTCTCTTCTGGGTACTCTTGTTTCCTCTCACTCTCCAAAAACCTACAGGCATGGTTAATTGACTTCCAATAAATATTGACCATAGTATGTGCATGAATGTGATAGGGACCCTAGAATGTAAGTTCTGCTGGGGCAGGGACTAATGTAAATGATGTATAATCTTTGAACAAAGCTGGGGGGATACATGGACACCTGATATGTTTAGACCTGTAACCAACAACATGCTTATAATGATTCTACCAGGACCTGTGTGTATATTGGTAGCCACCCAAAAGGAACCTGACCTATTTATACAATCAAACATGCTACAAACATGACTTCTGGCCAAAACACCCTGAGCAGCTGCATGTCTAGTATAACCAAGCTGGTCCATTCTTAGACCTTTCTTTCTCACAGGCCTTACAATCTCTCTAACAAAGCAGAACATGTACTACAAGTGACCCTAGCAAGAAGGTCTAAGATGGAGAAAGGTATCTGGTTAAGATATTAACTTTACCAACACCAACATGGTTATTGGTCGAGTAGGTAATTTCTCTTTGTTTTGGTTGTTGCCAACCAGTGGGACTTGCCCAGGTATTGCCCATGAGCATGAATATCACTCAACAACATGGGTCACATACTATGGGTTCAGATAGAGCAAATACATGTAGTTTTGGAAGGAAGGGCTAATGGCACAATAGAACCGGAGAACAGATAGTGGGGAGTAAGAGAATAGGAAAATAGGGAAAATGAGGAAATAAACTACACAAGGGGAGATATGAAAAATAGATATAAGGATTCATAAATGAAGATGAATACAAAACAAGGTATTTGCTTTTAACTAGGGCCAGAATTGAGACTTTAGCATAGCTCATAAGATACAAGATTGCATCAGTCTCTGAGTGGAAAGTCAGAGCAAGTGCATGATGTAAACTCTAAATCCTGGAATAGAGAGGTGGCATGTTGACTGTGAGATGATGAACGTGAAACAAACACATCTAGCCAAGCTCATCTTTCTATTCCAGATCTGAGATGTTTTTCCCATCACCGCTTCACTCACAGCAGAATCCGAATCAGATAGAGATGCTGGATGCAAATAATTTTCCAACTTGGAGATGCAAAATAATTATTTGTTTTTTTCAAAAGACCAAAGGTCTTAGACCAGTAATAGTGTGAACGATCCCCCCGAGGATACAGAAAAACCAAGAGATCATTGATGCTTGAGAAAAATAATCATTAGGATGCTACCAAACCACAATGAGCACTATGTGGAAACACAATTCAATTAAGCGATACTGTATCCTGGCAAATATCACAGAAATTATACAAATCCTGTGCTCTTGGAAAAAAAATGCAACTTGAATCTCATTCAAAAAAATTCTGTTTAATGGAAAAAAAAAAAAAAAAAAAAAAACGAAATTGAGGCTGAGGCATGTCCAGTGTGTGGACTGAGCCATGAACCCCAGGAGATGTAGAGAAGGAAGCAGGTTGTATAATTAGCAATTTTCCTACAGCATTCTCTTGTGGGAACAGATGTCCTGATGATTCCAACATGAACATATTGACTCCTAGACCAGGACTGTCCAACTGGGACCCACTGCCTGGACGAAGCCCTTCTGAGCCATTTTTGTTGCCACAAGGGAGAGTACCTAGTATCAGGGGTGGAACTACCGGGGGAGCAGGGGGTGCGAGCGGGCCAGGGCCCGCACCCCCTCAGGGCCCCCCAGCTGTCTGCGCGCCACTTCGCGGCACATATTCCAGTGCCAGTTCCGGGTGTACAGAGGGGGGCGGGGGCCTGGCTCCGCGTCCTGCGCCAGGGCCCGCCCCCTCTAGTTCTGTTTCTGCCTAGTATAATGTGAAAGTTGGACAGCATGAAAAATAGAGATGACCTCCATATAATATTCACCCCCCCCTCAAACAGTGTTGGAAAATCCTTAAATTATACTTTGTTAGAAGCAGAAAGTTCAGTGCCTACTACTGCAGGCTGATGGCACATACAAAAGAACCCCATTTTACGTTTTCTGGGGTTCCGAAAAAATTTTTTTCACTGTAGTTGAGATTTCACTGTATAGCATTTCCTAACATTGGATGTTGTGACAATGTATTCCCCTTTAAATATCACTTCTTTAACACTATGGGGGTTATTTAATAAATTCAGAATGCCAAAAAGTTTTTTTTACTATAAAATCTGAATTTTTAGTGGAAAAAAAACCCGAATTTTTCGAGATTTATTATACCCCTAGGATAGAAAAAGTAAAAATCCGAAAATCTGGCATCTCAGAACTACCGAGGTTGTCAATGGGAAACATCCCTATCATATTTGGAAGTTTATGTGGTCTGCACTGGAATTAGCCCGAAAATCTGACTATTCTAGCTTTTCGGTAAAAAACTAAATTATATATAAAATAATAAATAAGGTCCAATCGTGGATTTTAGTTTGGTCTGACTTTTTTTACTTAAAATCCGGATTTTGATAAATAAGGCCCTATTTGTCTGTAGCCTAAAAAATGTTGCAATGACATTGGGCATTTTGGCAACAAAGCATCTGTTTCGGGAAAGAGCAAGAGTTACTTTTACATTGTCCAACTATTTCCGCATATTGCTGTTATACCACTTAAATCTACTAAAGCCATCTTGTGTTTTGTTTACCTCCAAAGTCTTAAGGTGGCCATACACGGGCCGATAAAAGCTTACGACAGACCGAGTCGGCAGCTTATTGGCCCGTGTATGGGGGCCCCCGACGGGCTTCCCCGATCGAGATCTGGCCGAAAGTCGGCCAGATCTCGATCGGATGGGACTAAAAATCCCGTCGGATCGCAGCCGCATCTGTTCGTTGATGCGGTCCCGCGATCCGACCGCCCGTTCGCGTTCGCTAGGATCCGATCGTTGGGCCCTAGGGCCCACGATCGGATCAGCCAAATATTGCCCACCTCAAGATGGGCATATTGGAGGGAGATCCTCTCGTTTGGCGACATCGCCAAACGAGCGGATCTCTCCATGTATGGCCACCTTTAGACTTGGTCTTCCCCCTTCTAGCAACTTTTCCTTCAAAGTAAAGAACATATTGCACATTTATTAAGGTTATTATTGCACGACTCCATCATTCATATGCAACAGTGTTTGCAGAGCTATTCAGGCCCCAGGGATGTTTGTTTCTTACATACTTTCTTTGTGGCACATGAGGCTTAAGACTTATTCATGGCCAGAAGCATTTGTGTAGGAGCTGACCCCAGTATTGGAACCCAAGTCACTCAAGGCTGCTTATCACTGTGGGAAATAATATGATTTACAGCAGTATCTTACAATATCTAGTCGTAAATGATCTGCAAAATATTTATAAGGAAGCATATGCCTCAGCTCACTGAGGGCCTGTTTGTAACTCTTCTTCACTCGCCTTTACTTTTGGACCATTTGCATTCTTGATATGCCCAAGGATAAAGAAAATAACTTTTAATTTTTCACACCATTTTGACCTTTAGTAAAAGAGGCCCGTACAGTTTCTTTGTTTGGTTGAGTGAAAGAAGAGCAGTCCAATGGCTTAGAAATACTTCATTTAGAAGTTCACCGCATCTTGTTATATAGGTGACTGTGTGTGACCCACTAGATGTCAGATTTTATGATACAACTTGTTTCAATGCTTAGTGAACCACTATATAAAATACAGCCAGGTGGTGGGGGCTGGATAAAAAGGGGTGGGCCTTGATGTAAAAGGGGCGGGTCACGATGTAAAAGGGGGTGGGGCCATGATGCGCGATGGCCAGAAAGCAGAGAAAAGGTAAATTTTTGGCCTATTGTGGGCAGGCCAAGGGCTTTTGTTAGGGGTATTGCAAATTTACCGGTAGCTACATTGCCGGTAAATTTGTAATACCGGCTTCGGCCTTGGCAGGTGTTTTACCGGCTAGATCAGTAAAATACCGGCCGGGTGGCAACACTAAACACAGCTATAGTTTATATAAACATACTGCTGTGTAGCCATGGGGGCATCCATTCAAGCACATGATAACAGATAAGTGCAGAAGAATCCCATTGTATACTGCAGAGCTGATCTGTTATCTCCTGTGTATACTGTGCCTTTTCTCCTTTTTTAGCTTTGAATGTCTGCCCCCATGGCTACACAACACATTGTTTATAGAAACTATAATAATATTTCTGAAGCAAACTCACCAGTTGTACCAGTGCAGCACAACAGTACATTACATGTTCCCTACTATAAAACACTTTCACTTTTTAGTTTTACTCTTCCTTTAACCTGTTTGGGCTCAGTTTAGGGTTAATACCTATTTGGTCTCCCAGTCCAGCTTGAATGTCAATTAGAGTAAGATTTAGGGTGAAAGCTTCTTGCTGTTCTAGATATTCTTAGAACTATGGCTGATACAGAAACATTTTCCTATATCCTTGTTATGAGCTTAGCAGGGACAACCAACTATTTGGACCTCCAACGTGGGCTTGAACTGAAGCAGTCCAGCAACCACTGGCTTAGAGGGACAAAGAAGCTGGACCTTAAATCTGATAAGGGTAAAAACTTGCTCTCCTAGCTTGATTGCCCTTACTGTTCTTGACTTCAGCTGTGCATGGTACTGGTTGTCAAACACTGGCATAGAGCTAGGGAAAGGACATCAATTGGCCAGGCATGGAGGTGCCAAGATAGCTGTGCTAGTTTGATTTTATTCAGAGGTATGCACATATGGAGTAGTGTTGGACAGTGTAGGGGGTGGGCATTAGGAGGGGGATGTTGGACGCTGGATAGGACATACGATATATAGATGACTTTCCTTGTCCTTTGAAAATTCTGAAATTTCACTAAACAAACCAAGTTCCTATGTGTAATTAAAGTATATTTGCCACAAATCAGTCATGCATTTACTGCATCAAGCTCTATATGTTTTATTAGCATATTTCACACTAAAATGGCATGTGGAAATTGGAAAGGAACTTTCAAAATTTAAACACATAGATGGGGCCGATTTATAATGGCTCATTACCTTTCTATGTGATGTGTGACATTAGCAGAAAACTCTACACCCAGCCGTCTATCAACGTGTACTAAATGAACCTTTGCTCGCTGTGTGTATCAGCAAATTCCCTGAAGGGCCAGTGGTTTTCAAGGGGAACAGGTATATTGGTTTCAAGTAAAACAAAGCATATACACACAGCCAGAATCCAATGAGAGATAAATTGCTTGGTGACAGACCTGAGGAGCAGCTTAGCATTTGGACAGGATTACCAACTAGTAGCTACTTCACTTGTTATGCTTGCCATCTTTTTCATGGTGTGGGGCATGTTCTTAAATGGCTGTTAAGGCCTCCATGGGCTCTTCACATGCTCCTTGGGAACTTCTGGATAAACAGTTCTGAACAATCATTATGAGAGACATATAGGGTTGCCACCAAAAATACCGGCCTTCCTATATGTTTATCCTTTTCCCGATTAATAACATTGGGGTCAACCATCATTTTTACTGGCCAGGCCGGTAAAATACAGGCCAGGTGGCAACCCTAGAGACATATTGCTCGGTGTCACACCATGTTGTTGGGTTCTTTCACAAGAAAAGTGAAAGGTGCAAATGTTTGCAAATGGTCTGTTTCTTCTTCACACACAGTTCAGAATTATTTCAGAGCTAGAGCTCCAGTTCTTGGCTGTGCTGCCAGACTACATTTTTCATAGGCATGAAACCTCAGACCAGGCAACATGAGGGCCCTGAAAGAAACCATACAAGTGCCCAGCCTGCCAATATAGCAGCACAGCCAGGTCATTATTCAGGTGATTATTTCAAGAATAATTGTAGGCTGTCAATCAGCAAGAGAAGGGGTTGGTTGAAGGTACTCCATCTCTGGACTCCAGAATCCATCATGCTTTTATAATTAAGGATTTGTACACCAACAACTTTTGGGTGAAGCAACACTGTTATGGAAGGGGTCAGGGTCCCATGGAGGCAAGTTACCCCTCTGTTGATCATCTGGGTATTATAATGCTCTATATTTATATTGAAGAAACTTACCTTTATATTTTGCATTTTTTTAGCACTCTTGTTCCTAACTCACCCCCTAGATGTATTGACATGCAGTTGAATCTTGAAACCCGTCATCCAGAAAATTATGGGAAGGCCATCTTCCACAGACCCTTTTCCCTGTAATAATAAACAGTACATTGTACTAGCTCCCAACTAAGATATTGTTAATCCTTATTGGAAGAAAAACCAGCCTATTGGGTTTATTTAATGTTTACCTGATTTTTAGTAGACTTAAGGTATGGATGTCCAAATTACAGAGAGACCAGTTATCCTGAAAACCCAAGGTCCTGAGCATTCTGGATACTAGGTCCAATACCTGTAGGTGTAATAGGCTCTGATTAATTAATATATGCCAATACTATGGCAAACCATGATAAAACTGTCCTGGGTACTTGTGTGTAAGTGTTAACCCTAGATTTTAAGCTCCATTGGAGCAGGGAGTGTTGGAAATGATATATACTCTCTGTAGCGTGCTGTGGAATAAGAACATGCTTAATACTATATAAATAAAGGATAATAATAAGAGGAAAACTTTCCATCTCATCCCCCACACAAGTCTTACTGCTGGGCGAGCTTGTTGTTGCGCCTGCAACAGGAACTGCTGCTTCTTAGGAAAACAAGTCTAAAAAAGGTCACATAAAGGAGTAAACGAGAATTGCACAGCTCCACCAAGCTGGTTCTCCAACCAGTGCCTCACACACACACACCCTCTTTCTTTTGTATTTGTATAAAAATCAGTACTAAATACCTTGCTAATCCAAGCTATGTATATGAAAGCTGCAAATGATGCTTGTAAAAAAAAAGGGAAAAAACTTCAATGATCAATCATTTAGGTGGCAGACATAAGAAAACAATAGCCTGGAAATAAGAGAAAGTTGATTTCAGCGAAAAAAACAATCGCATTTTTAACCAAACATTTCACATATTAACCAAACATGGCTTTGATGGGATTCCTATCAGTGATGGTGCTGGGGAAATAGGGTGGATGTTATAAAATATTTACTTTTCCCAAAGCAGAGCTGACATTTAAAGGCTAATGTCACACATATTGCTTCTCCGCCGGCGATAAGGCGCCAATGGAGAGGCGCCAGTGACAGCTTCCAGCAGCACTTTGAAGTCATTGGGAACCATGGGGAAGTGGAGGCAGGAGTGCATTTCCCAGGGTTGAAACTAGGGTCCACACCCTGCCTAGGTTGAAACAGTGTGTTGGGACTAGGTACCCCAGGCCTCTTCTGCGTACTGTTACTCTGGCCTGCAGATTAGCACAGCAAGACATCAAGGGTGGTGATGAGCAGAGGGTAGGGTTTGATTAGATGATAGAAGAGGCTTTGCCTGGGGTTTCTTTACTTTTTTGGCTTGACTCTGGCTTTTCCACCCATAAATGTTCACCAGCACATTTTCAGGTGGAAAAAGACTCAAAGCAGTCTTCCTCATGGCTCTCATTGAAGCAAATTAAAGCCACTGGAAATTGTCACTGACTTCTCTCTGTCAGGCATACACACAATAGAAATAACTGATTATTTAAAAACAATATAAATTTGTTTTTTAGTACTAACAATACTAATTACACATTGTATTATGGTGGAAGTAAAACTGCCACCATGAGAATTAGACGTTATTGGATTAAGCCAAACTTTAAGTCCTAAATCCATCATTTTGTAATATGGCTGAAATGATCAGATGCTATAATGATTTACTTATTATAAGAGGTAAATCAAGCTACTCAAAAAGACTAGGGGCATCTTCTGAATCTATAAGCCAGTGATCCCCAACCAACTTGTTGCTCACCAACCCCATAGATGTTGCTCCCAGTGGCCTCAAAGGCAGTGCTTACTTTTCAATTCCTGGCTTGGAGGCAAGTTTTGGTTGCACAAAAACCAGGTGTACTACCAAACAGAGCCTCTTGTTGGCTGCCAGTTCACATGGGGCTACCAAATGGCTAATCAAAGCCCTTATTTGGCACCCACAGGGACATTTTCATGCTTGTGTTGCTCCCCATCTTATTTGAATGTGGCTCACAGATAAAACATGTTGGGGCCCCTGCTATAAACTTTGGTTGGTAGTCAACAGATGGTTGACTTTGCCTACAGTGGAACAGACAGCTATCTTCATGGTATTGGAGGACTGAGCTCAGTTAATAAAAGACACAGAGCTGTTGCAAACACACAACAATTTATGTTGATCATTCTAATAGTACAAGGCTCTAACTGTTCTAAGTAGGCCACTGATATGGTTGAGTAATTTGGTAAATTTTGACCCTGACCCTGAGATAATGAGTGCATGTACTGGATCCTTCAGAAATAATGTTGGCAGACTGTCTTCTGATAACAATACTACTTCATGCTCTTGCTATTATTTTAAGGTGAGTTTTCAGCCAGAACCTATTCATTTATAGTCTCAGTCATTCAATACAGATAATCTTCAGGAAAGGACAGTCTATTTGTTTACAATACAATGTTGCAGATGAAAATGATCTTGCTTTAATTAATGCTAATGCTCCTCAATTCTCCCTGCCATTCCTGCTTGGCTCGGGGCTTGTGATACACAGATACCTTAGAAAGTAGGATAATTAATGTGCAGCTCATATGGATGATGCATTGGACACCATGGCCCGCTCTCCATGTGTCTCATCACATCTTCCAATTTCTCATCATTTGGCACACTTAATCGTGCCTGTGTGGGAGGGCTTCTCCTGTCAAGTTGGATGTGTTGGATAGAAATCTGAACAAGCGAAACGCACAGTCACAAATCAAACATGGAATCTGCAGGCTGTTCTGTTTAAAGAGTAAAACGGCCATTGACTTAATTGTTGGGATATGTTTTACCTACCTTTGTACCTTGTTCCCCTGCCAACAGTAGGAAAGTATCAAGGCTGATATGTGGTTTGTTCCTGACAAACACGACCATTTGTTTATCTAAAAAGTCATTTCTCCAACATTTAATTTGAAAGATCTGACCTACAGTGCCTTGCAGGTACCTGTAAATCCATCAACAGAGTATGCTTGAAGGGATGTAAACTCTCCACATTAATGAAAGTAAAGGTTTACAAAGTGTGGAGGTGTAACAAGTAATTACTGGGCTTCACATACATTTTGCAACATATATTCATTTCTGCTAATCAGTAGGGGCCTCCCCTCCCTTCCAGACCTTTTAGCAGCCACAGGGTCTGCTTTAGTTATTGTTACATCCTCAACAAATTGCTGTCCTGAGAACTACTTAATTTGACTTTTATGCAAAAGAAACAAGGTGTCATTTTTTGGGGGAGGCTACTAACAGGACAACTTTTTCATAAGGACCTCTACTCTATCTATTATGACCATTGGCCAAGGTTAAAGGTCTTATTTGTAAAGGTCTGTAAAAATGACACTAAACAACTGTCATTTTATCGTTATTGTTAAGCTACACCTTCATAAAGTTATGCAATGTTTTATATAAACGTGGAGCCAGGTATTAAAGGAGGATCTGGCTTGACTCCTGAATTTGTTTGTTTGACTTCAATGGGTTTCACCAAGTGAAGTGGTGTAAAATAACAGCAAAACTTTAGACGTTAGTCTGGTGTAAACAAATATACACACCTTGATAAATATGCCAATTTGCTCTTTGTAATGGATGAATTCCATGTCATTCATGCAGTGTGACAGACACGCTTTATGACTTTACCTCCCCCAAGGTCGATAATAAGGCAGTTCTCAGGTTCCTGCACCGTCGTTGTTGAAATACTCTGTTTTTCTGTCCCACTCTGAAATGGAATATGTCGTATCGGTTTCAAAGAATGTATTGTCATGGCGGGGGGGGGGGGTTTATGAATTTAAATTATAGTGATATGCTCCTCTTGCCTTTTAGTTATACTTTATAGGTTTAGAAGCAGCCTTGGAGAACTGTATTGCGGACTTAAGATCTTGAATGAACCCTAAGCTATTATAGACATATTTAAGCCCTTTCTGTTGCAAGATCTATACGTGTTAATGTTTCTTTTGTACCAGTAATAATTTGTGTTTACCCTATGCTTTACTATTACTGCAGTTTACTTGTACAACCGAATCACAACTTTTAGCAGTTGACTGCTGCCTGAGATTTTTGGAATTGGCATAACTGATACCAACATACTGGACATTAGTGGTTGTCAGATTTCACTGAACCCCCCCCCCCCACAGAACACATTCCATTTGTTGAGTTGAGCGCAGTCAGTAACTCTGCCACCTTTTATGGCTGCTCAACTATAAAGTATTCATTCAATTTCAAAGTTAAGTCAATAAGAAATATTAGTAAATATAGATACCACAAGTTCATAGGGAAACAGAAATCTGCTAGTTTGGACTGGCTCACATTTTATTTAGTGGAAGGAATCATTCAAGTGTGCTAAAGGAAAAACCCTATGTTCTGCAATTGTATCTGTGCATTATTCATGAGCTTAAAAGAATCTTTAAGGCTATTGCTTTTTTACTGGAGGTTGTTGTTGTTACCCATATGATTTGGAAGCTCTAGAACAGGGATCCCCAACCTTTTTCACCCATGAGCAACATTCAGATGAAAAAAGAGTTGGGGAGCAACACACACATGAAAAATGTTCTTGAATGGAGCCAAATAAGGACTGTGTTCGGCTATTGATAGCCCCTATGTGGACTAGCAGCCTACATGAGACTCTGTTTGGCAGTGCACCTGGTTTTTATGCAACCAAAACTTGCCTTCAAGGCTGGAATTCAAAAATAAGCACCTGCTTTGAGGCCACTGAGAGCAACATCCAAGGGTTTGGGGAGCAACATGTTTCTCACAAGCTACTGGTTGGGGATCAATTGTTCAATTTGTTGATTTCTGAACCTTGGCAATCTACTATCATATTGTGCAGCACTATAAAACATTGGGCCACTTTAGTCAGCTCAATGTCAGTAGGGTGGTGATTCAGCTGTAGCACTGCCCTTTGTGTTTGAAATTACCCTCTTTCCCTATATGGCTATAATCTCTCCATTGCACTTTTCTTCTATAAGATGGTGCAGAGGACAATAGGACAATCAATGTGACTGTAGGTAAAAAAGATAGGATAGAAATGATTGCATTACTATAATTACTATAAGGACTATTTACTGTATGTCATTTCCTACCAAAAACAGGTGGCAATACAGGATTTGTTGCTGAAATTTGACAGTTTGGAAAAAAGTTTGGGAAAAGTGGAAACCATTTCTGGATCAGCCACTAGTTAATGAAAGAAAAATAATTTATGCTACACTTCAACTACAATTTAATTTACAATGAATTTGATATGAATCCATCCAGCATTGTTCTAATTAAAGAAATGTGTTTTTTTTTATCAATAGATATATTACGATTACTAAAGGGATTTCTTGTTGGTGTTCAAAAACTAGTTGGATATCTTTCAAGTGGAAAAGGGCATGTTTGGTTTATGAAAGTATCAGCAGTCATGTATCCAAGGAAGTTATTTCCCCTTTACTGTTAGGCCAACCTGGCAGCTGGTCTTCTCTGGATCAGTTTTTTGAGTGTTGAGGGTTTGGAAACTGTTATTCAGAATGCATGGGACCTGGGTCCTGGGGCTGTCCTTCTCTGGATCAATTTTTGGAGTGTTGATGGTCTTTTAACCTAATCATTCTACAAGCATGGGACCTGTTATCCAGAATGCCGGGGACCTGGGGCTTTCCCAGTCTTTCTGTAATTTGGATCTTCACAGTTTAACCCCCATATGTAATAAACGGCACTAAGTTTGCCCAGGAGCAGTGACCTATAGCAACCAATGAGATGATAGCTTTTAAACAGGTGGCCAGTAAATACTTTCTGCTGATTGGCTGCTCTGGTTTACTGCTCCTGGGCAAACTTAGGACCTTTTAATACATAGACCCCTAAGTCTATTAAGAAGTCTCTTCAACATTAATAAACCCAACAGGATTGTTTATAAAAGCGGGAATTTTTTAAAAAAAGTATAGTTTTGGGCTACGCTTAGGTTAAAATTAGTCTGGGTGTTCTTTATGTTACTAATTAAAGCAGAGTGAGGGTGTGGGAGGGTGTATTACACTCTTTTAAGGTCCAGATATTTCCCAGGCATTATGGAATGTATGGCTGATTACTTCAAATATTAAACATGCCAAGGCCGGCCTAATGGATATTGTAGACCCTTGAAAACGAATGATCAAATGCCCTTTCTTCCTAGACGATTGTGACAAAAATAGACATATGACAGAGCTGAGCATAAATGGATAAAAAGGCCGGCCCTCATGTGCAGAACAATGGAGGAGCCACATCATAATATAAGTTCCCTAATCAAGTTTGAACAGGTTCCTGCTGTCATGGCTAAGGTTGCTGTAAAATCTGAGCAGTCTATTGAGTTCTTTATAGGCTTAGCAAATGGAGCGTGCACAAAGAGCTGCAAAACTAAAATAAATAAATACTGATTTCTCTCAGCAGCTATAGCTGCCGCTGATTTGTTTATTCTCTCACAAATTATTGATAGTCAATTATCCATATCAAAATGTAACCCATGTGCAGAGATTTCCAAAGCTTCATTACAGCTCAGGGGACTTTCTACCCTCAGCCTTAAAAAAATTCTGGAACTTCCCTCAAAAAATACTTTAACCAGCTGAATGCCAAGATGGTGTCAACACAAAAGCTCCAGTCAGTGATCCCCCCTCTGCTCCCAGTTGGTTCATTGCCTCTGTGGATGATTTGGGTTCTCTTGTTGTTGTTGAGTTTCTCTGAATTGTATAAGAGAAATACGGCTTGGCAAGCTTCACTCCAGCTTTGTACCACAGCAGAACAACTGATGCAGATGATTAGTGATGAATAACAGCTATACTTACAGAAGCAACTTTAAATGTAGACTGTTAGCAAGTGATATCTCTCTCAACACTCGCTTGTATGAACACAAAGACAGTGACGCAACTGTGTCTCTCAGCGTGCACTTGTACGAACACGGAGACAGTGACATAACGGTGGGAGTCTTCAAATATTTTTTGAAACGCTAAACATTTTTGCCAGAAAGTGCGGGCATATGCCAGCATCAGTGGGATTGTTTTAAAAGCTTTTATTAAGTGCCAGAAATACACCGAGTACTCGCCCTCTGTTAACTGTCACTAGTCACGCTCTAGCAGGATGACAAAAGAATATTATTGACCATACCATGCCTGGGAAACAGTGACTTGTTATCCAACAGCATTTTACAGGCGGAGTAAATCCAAAGTATGTCATGGGATTCTTGGGTCTTTTTTACATTATTCCTAACTCTATATTCTATATATATTTAGATAGTTGACAGTGTCTGCACTGAGATTCAAAATAGGTCCGGAAATTTCAAGTGTCAGTTTCAAGATTGCCATCCTGAGCTTAGCTGATGCCATCGCCATAGTTCTAAAACTATTCATAAACCACCATCATGTGATTGAGTTTTACACGTCCGTTGTCAAGAATTTACGCAGGCATAAACTTTAGCCAATGCCTAGAGCACTAGGCTGATGCACTAACCTGCGCTCTTACTCTCTGTACTCTCTTTATTAAGAATAGGAGCAGCAGACTCTATGGGGTATATTTATTATGCTGTGAAAAAAACGGAAGGATAATACAACTCACAACACCAGGCTTCGTCATGTAAAAAATGGCATGCATTTTATTTTTCTTAAAGTGACTTCCACCGGAAGCAATGTAAAATAACCGCAGCAAATCTGGTGTTCGCATGGCGTAAAATTACACACCATGCAATATCAATTTTTGGAGTGTTGATGGTCTTTTAACCTAATCATACTACAAGCATGGGACCTGTTATCCAGAATGCTGGGGACTTGGGGCTTTCCCAGTCTTTCTGTAATTTGGATCTTCACAGTTTAACCCCCATATGTAATTAACCTGCACTAAGTTCTCCCAGGAGAAGTGACCTATAGCAACCAATGAGATGTTAGCTTTTAAACAGGTGGCCAGTAAATGCTTTCTGCTGATTGGCAGAAAGCATTATGACCTGTTTTAAACAGGCTTTTACACATTTTTGGGGGGTGAATTTCACTTTATACAGCATAATAAATCTGCCCCTATGACTCCTAGGGCCCAGAAACTTAGAGACCCAATGAGGTGCTGAGCGATGTGCAGATTTATTAAGTATGTGTGTATATGTACGTGTAAAAAAAGAAGTTATTTCTCTAAAGGTTTATGAGATCCCAAAAATTTTTTCTCCGAAACACAGTAGGTTCAAGTTACACCATGACCGTCCGTTATGTAAAGTTTTTTTGTAATGAAATCTACAACAGCTGATCCAGTCAATACTTTCCTACTTAAAATTAGCAAAACAGATTAGTTTGACTTGGTCATTCTTTAATAAAGCTGTATTTATTTCTAAAAATGATTGCTTTCACATCCCTTCCAAATATTTGCCTACATCTGGCGAGTTACTGCTCTATTTCAGAAGATTGTGCTCCTAGGTCCCTTAGCATTGGGTGTCCAAGAATTTCTTAAGTAGTATTTCCTATTTTCTACTGTGAAGGTGGCCATACACGGGCCAATAAAAGCTGGCGACAGACAGATGGGCTTCCCCGATCGTTATCTCGCCGAAAGTCGGCCAGATGTCGATTGGACGGAACTTTAAATCCCGTCAGATCGTGGCCGCATCTGTTTGTTGATGCGGTCCCACGATCCGAACGCCCGTTAGCCATCGTTAGGATCCGATCATTGGGCCCTAGGGCCCCCATTTTAGATTGTAAATGCTAAGAAGCAGGGCCATATTTGGATCCTATTTCGGTCAGTTTTTTTTTAATATATTCTATATATTTGATGTATACAGCACTATCTATCTATCTATCTATCTATCTATCTATCTATCTATCTATCTATCTGTCTGTCTGTCTGTCTGTCTGTCTGTCTGTCTGTCTGTCTGTCTGTCTGTCTATCATCTCTCTATCTATCTATCTATCTATCTATCTATCTATCTATCTATCTATCTATCTATATCTATCTATCTATCTATCTATCTATCTATCTATCTATCTATCTATCTATCTATCTATCTATCTATCTATCATCTATCTATCTATCTCTCTCTCTCTCTCTCTCTCTCTCTCTATATCTATCTATCTTACTCTCTCTCTCTCTCTCTCTCTCTCTCTCTCTCTCTCTCTCTCTCTCTCTCTCTCTTTCTCTCTCTCCCTCTCTGTGACATTCATTTGCCTTTCCCATTATCAGAAAGCTGTCCATTCTTAAAAAGGGGGTGAAACCTAATTTAAAAAACCAAAAGCAATTCTCATTGCAAATTGATAACTAAGCCATTCTGTTGATGGAGAAGGACAGAGGCTTTGTACTGAAGACGTTGAAATTCAGAGGTATCATAAAATATTGGATGCATTGAATTCACCAGCCATATTTTCCAATAACAGCTACTAGAATACTCCAGAACACAAATGAAGTCCTTATTAACATAGTACAGTGAGTCACAAGGAAGCTTGTTACCGTTGAAGATCCATTTTTTTTGAAGAGGTGACAAAGAAATCTGCCACTGTTTGATTCAATGGAACCATAAAAATAATTTGATAGTTGCGTTATTCAGCCCATCTCAGTACAAATGGGATTATTTTCCAGAGATGGCATTGTTTGAATCCATTCATACGAGGACCCGAAGACTGAGTAAAAAGCTTGGGCATTATATATTTCTTGCAATACATTCACTATATAATTATAGTATACTCTCCCTCTTTTGGCAGCCACTCATAAACAAATGAATTTGACATGGAAAGAAATAACTCTATTTTCCCCCCATTTGATTGGCAGCCTACAAATAGGCGCTTCTGTGCCTCTCGGCTATTCAGAGCACTATGCCAATTAGCAAAGACAATAATTAAATAAGTAAGCCCCCAGATGTTCATTATCAATGAGGAGATCTGTCAGAGAAAAGTGGAATTGGTGCAAGCTTCACTCACTGAGAACTCTTGTTGTCCAGCTCTACTTTATTAACGAAAAGTTAAACATTTCATCGCGGGCTTCTTGTTAAATCTGGATGGTTGAAAGACTTGCTTGAAGTTTCACTGTTTCAGCTTAGCTCTTGAGTGAAAGCTTTATTTGACACGTGTAGAATTCTCAAACCATCAATGCCAAAACATTTCCCAACTTCATGGACTCTTGAGAACATCGCAGCAGCTTATCCCCGTCTCTTTTGTTTGGAGGAAAAGAACAAAGGCTGGAACTATGGGAGCCACAGGAGGAATTAAGGACAGGGAGGGAATGTCAAGCACTTTCTAAATATTAAATACAAACAACTAGTAAAATAATATTCTAAGAACTCCTCACGAAACATGTGGCCTAGCAAACAAACTCTTGTATGCAATATGGCAATTCCAATTTAATTTAAAGATTATTATTTCAATTTTTATTGAAATTATAACTTGTACATTATTTTAATTATTATTATTTAATTATTATAAATTATATTTAATTATTTTTTTTCCTTTTTTTTCTGTAATTATAAAACAGTACCTTGGACATGATGTAAACTAAGATATATATATATATATATATATATATATATATTTATTTAATCCCTTTTGGAAGCAAAAAAATTCGTACATGTGTACATGATTTTCTAGTAGACTTAAGATATGACGATCCAAAATACAGAAAGATCCGTTATCCGGAAAGCCCAGTTCTGGATAACAGGTCACATACCTGTATTATTGTTATTTACAAAAATAATATTTTTATGTTACAAAAATGTTTCCATAAAAGTTCCCACTTATTGATAATTCATTTTCTAATGTTTCTTTTTCATTTATATGCAATTCAAATGAGTTCAGGATGATATTCTGTAGGCCTGCACTTGTTTCGGGATCTGCTTTTGGATTTAGCCAACTCCCAGCATTCTGCAAAATCTGGATTCATCTGTATTTTTACTCAAACTGAATTAAAATATGGAGTAATGGAATAAAAGCTGCAGAGTTTCATATGGGTCTATTTTCCTACAGCAACCAAACATTGACTAGTGAGGTGTTTGGCAACAAACACTTACTATAGGATACTGGACCTATTATTCCCTTAAGGACTTATTACAAAGAAATATTTATGCTAGTTGAGTTTTTGGTATCTATAGAAATGCAATGATTGTTGCTGCTAAGACTGTGGGGAGGAAGTCGCTTGTGTGAAACATACAACCTTTTTTCTTGCGTCCAATAAAATGAACAACACCAGACTCAGTTTTCCTTTTCTTAATGGGTGGAGGTCGACCACAGCTTTATTAAAGGAGAAACAAACCCCTTATTAAAAAAACCCTACCTCACATAGACCCCCTCCCTCCTCCCCCAGCCTAGCTGCTACCCCAGACAAATGCCCCTTAATTTTTACTTACCCTTCGGTGCAGATTCAGGGATCGGAGTTCACGGAAGCCATCTCCTGGGTCTTCGTGTCTTCTTCCAGCGATTCAGCAATTTCTGTAAAATTTCGGTGCGTCCAGGGAAATTGCTCCAACTGCGCATGCGCTCATTCTCAGATTACAGAAGACCCAGAAGATGGCTGCCGTGAACTCCGATCCCTGAATCTGCACCGAGGGGTAAGTAGAAAGTTAGGGGCAGTTGCCCAGGGGGGGCAGCTAGGGAGGGAAGGGGTGTCTATGCGGGGTAGAGGGGTAGGGTTTTTTTTCTCTCCTTTAAATCATGTTTAATCAAACAGATAATACATTATAAAATCGGATTGACCAGCTATTTTTACAAATATTTTAAGAATTCTAGAACTGTATCTCTTCTGAAAAACAACAGTGTTGGATATTATATACCATTCCTATATAGACGCTCTAGTGCTGCAGTCCCACACCTTGTCCTTGCCAGTTCTATGCACCAACTCAAGAGTCACAATCAAGCATAGTCACTAATGAAGATATTATAGGTCAGAACTGCCATTTGATGAAATGTAAGAATGTTTTGGGTTTATAGATAATCCATTTGATCACAAGATTTCTGACTTTCATGTCTGTTTTATAGTCTGTACTTGGAGCCACAGGCCTGTAGTTCTTGCAGTGGCTCTGTAGTACATACTATCTGTATGATGTAATTGATGTTGCATGGGACAATACTCCCCCCCCATCAGAACAAACCCTCTGACCTTGGCTTGCATCTCCACCCCCCTGCTCCATCTCCCTCCACGCTCTTAAGTAGAAAAGATCAGAGCTGCACTGTGGACTTGGTAGGCGGGAGATACAAATGCTTGTCAAATATACTATCCACCCAGCACGGGTCTCTTACTTTAATCATGAATTGAAAGAAGGCACTGGTAGTTGTGATTCAAATACTTCTAGAGCTACATGCTATGATTCAATATGATACAATAATAAATGATTTAACTGGAAATTACTGACCAGTAAGTCTGATATATATTGTCGGCAAACTCTGAAGTTATACCCAGAGCTAAAATAACTGCAGGCCTCCCAAAAAATGTTCTATTTTTGAAACACAGGTAAACTCACAATTCTCATGAAGTACAAATATGTTGCAGATATAAATATAGGCTGCATTATCTGTAGAAATAAGTCAAATAAACTGGACTTGCTGTTTTTTTTTTTAAAACGTTTCACCAATTCTGTATATTGAGAAAGCCAGTTGGATGACCAGTGTTCAAGAAAAACACAGCAAGTCCAGTTGATTTGATTATTTCTACAGATATACCATGACCTGGATGAATGAGAATCTTCACAAACAGAGGCTGCAATACTTAAGACTTGTCTATAGTCGGGCACACACTGGCTTAAAACCACATTGGCTGAGCGCTGGCAAATCTGGCAACACATATGGTGGGCCATACTGGTCAATAGAGTTCCATACAGACTATATTTTATGATAATAATATGATCATTGAATGAAATCAATTACCAATGGTTCATTTCAGGACTTGGTGAGAAACTGGATAGTGAAATAATGGCCACAGGTTCTTAACTATCATTCGTCAAAGTGAAACAATAAATTCAACATTCTCTGGCAAGTGTATCTAGTGATGTTTTTTCCCATCGTCACATGTCTCAGTGTTAGAAACTGAGAAGTTTCTTACCAGCCTTCTCTCAGTCTACCCTAGGGTGGTTGAGCGAACTATTAGGGTAAGGCCAGACGAAGAGATTTGGGGAGATTTTGTCGCCTGGCGATTTATCGCCACATCTTTTGCGCGACTATCCCCCCCCTCAGTGAGGCAATTTCGGGCGACTATTGAAAACGCATCGCCGCGTGTGCATTAGCGCAGGCAATTTTGCGCTGTAGCCTATGGCGAAAAAAACGATGAGGCAGTTTGGGGAGATAGTCACGCAAAAGACGTGGCGATAAATCGCCAGGCGACAAAATCTCCCCGAATCTCCTCGTCTGGCCTTACCCTTAATCTTGAGATGCTAACAGAGTAAACAGGGTACAAAGGCTACATAAAGGAGAAAAACAGATTAGAGATAAATAGATGCTCTTAACAAAGTCTTTCTTTTTTGTTTTTTGAGATTTAAAAGACTTGCGGAAACATCTCTGCTTCTCATTTCACCCGTGTGTAACCTTTCTCTGACTTGTTATACAACAGCTTGTTCTGTTATTAGTGAGAAACTATACAAGTAAGAACTTCATCCTAAATCTGAAGTCTGAACTTATCATCAAAACAGAGAAAGGCATTTCCCACTACGGCACATCACCGTGTGTGGTTTTCCTTTCCACCGAGCAGAGAGTGGGTGAGATGGGCCACCCACTGAAATGTCACCGTGGAAGCCTTAAGATCTCTTTGTTTTCCTGCTCTGTACCTTGTATGAAGACTCTTTTGTTATAAAATGAATTCCGTGTTTGTCTGACATTTACTCGAGTCTCCAGAAAGACACAGGAGACAGTTAGAAGATGAATAAATAAATTCTTTTGCAAAATATGTCACGGATAGATTGTGTGTATCATTTTAAGTTCAGGTTTGAAAAAAAAATTATATCACAGTCTGAGATTCATGTTTATTCTTTACATTATCATGAGCATCTATATATATATATATATATAAATACACACACACAATAATTGCTATGCCAATATTGACCTGGAGGAGGAGGATTTAACCAGGATAAGTCTTGGTTTTCCATGATAACCTGGGTAAATCAGAGGTTGATGTCAGTAGTTAGTGATCATCTGTGCCAGTCATTTAGATCTAGGGCATGTTCTGGCTCTCTTTGGAACTAAAAGGCTAATTTACAAAAGTGGGTCAAGGTGAGATTTGCAAAAAGCTTCAATTTTTTACCTTCAAACCAGCATGCCCCCCCCTGAGACACTGATACTGGAAACGGTGATGTAGTTCTTTAATGCTGGTAGAGGGATTCATATTGGAGAAGTTTGGACTTCTTTTGAATTGAATTAATACATACACTTGTAAAGAGGGAAACATAAAGAATTACCCCTTTACAAGTGTATGTATTGATTTGTTTCAAAAGAAGGCCAAACTTCTCCAATACATACACTTGTAAGGGGGTAATAATAAAGAATTCATTTTTAAATGTAAATAGCATCATGCAGGTTTAGCCAGCAGACCACTTGTGAGCCTTTATAGGACAGTGACTTGCTGAGGCACCTCCTGTTTTGGAATGTAACATTAAAGAATAAGCAGCAGCAGAAAGAAGTAGCCAGACCCTTGTGGGAAGGTTGGTGCCATAGGGCTAGCTACTGGATAGTAGGGGCAAGTGAGTTTGCTCCAGGTGTGAGTTAGAGAGGGCTAGGGCACACAGAAAGCCTGTTGTCCCAATAAGGAGTAGTAGTTTGGGCTAGAGCCCTAAACTGGTTGAACAAGCATTCAGGAGGAGTAGGTTGGTGGAGAACCTACGTGAGAAGCTTGGGTGTTGTAGGTGAGGGTCAGGGGTACGGGTCCCTTAGATGAGGGAGACCCTGGACAGCCCTGGTCTGAGCCGTATACTGTGCCCTGCAATAAAATGACTTTTGAGTTCACTGCATTTATTGTAAGCTGTCACTTATTTGGGCATAAAAAGGCCTTGCACTTTAACATCCAGTAGCATCTAGTAGCAGGTAAAGCACTAGCCATGGGTGCCCCTGTTATACACTTATATACTACCGATAGAGTTCCATTTATTTAGAATTCTCTTTCGAAATATATATGTGTTTGAAGTCCAATATACATTTTACATGGTTAAAGTCTCACTAAACTGATTCGATCAATCAAGGATTCCATAGCAAATTAACAATGTTGGAGGTAGAACAGTACAGAAGGTCATCTCAGACTGGTTAACAAGCAGATAGGAAAACGGCACTGGCAAAATATGATATAGACTATCAGCATAAAATATTCAGGCTATGTGGGATCTGTGATGCTATAATGTGAGCATAAAACACTGGATTCCACAGAAAAGCTGGGGCCGTTAAATACAGAAAAGTTGCATCTGTCCAACCAGGACAGTTAAATTACATAGCCGTAAACTGCGGGACACTCGTGAGAAAATATTTTTTCCTAGTTTTCATAGTCTAGTGTGTGACCACTTGGTGAAATGTAGACACAAAATAATAGTTGTCTTGAAAACCAACATATAATTATTCAGGTTCATAAAAGTTACCAGCAACCTAGCTAACAATTGGCAAAATTGTGTAAATTACCTTGGCTAAGCATGGAGCAGTATGTGTTCCCTGCAGTGATAAGGTATGCACAATGATTACATATATTTTATGTTATCCTCTCACAGTTAAAATTTATATTTTAAAAGAATATTAAATATAAAAATACAAATTTAATTCATACAAAGGAGCACAAATATATGGATTTCAGGAGCTAATCAGATGGTGATCATGGGTCAAGTCTGTTCCTGCTTATATTGGGCCTTGTGTCATTAATCTTACTTACGGGCACTGCAGTCACTCTGAGCCTCAAACTGTTCAACTTAAATGTAACTTTTCAAGTAGATTAAAAAACCAAAAAAAACAAAAACAGAACACCTAATTGGGAACACTCAATTTAACATCATGTTTTAAGATGGATACAGTACACAAAATGCTACTTCATCAATGATAAACTTACCACTTCAACAATATCAAGGTCTCACAAAGTGCATTGTACCTTCTGCTTAAATAACCCTGTTGGAATATGAGAGTTGCATCAATATTAGTTAAAGGGGTGGTTCCCTTTTAAAGGAGAACTAAACCCCTTTGCTATTAAAAATTGCTACCCTCTACCCTATGTAGCCCCCTCTCTGCTCCCCCCAGCTTAGGTGTTATCTCCTGTAATTGCCCCTAATTTTTTACTTAACTCTCCTTGCAGAGTCAGCGCAGCGCAGCTCACGGGCGCCATCTTCTTGTTCTTCGTTCTTCTTCAGGTCTTCTTCCACATACGGCGCATGAGCAGTTGTCGTGAACCGGAAAACTGCTCCAACTGCACATGCGCCGATGCGATGCTCAGTTCCCGAAGACGACTGAAGAGGTGAACATGTCGCCCATGAGCTCCACTGCGCTGAATGGCGAATTATAAGCAACTTTCAGTTGGTCTTCATTATTTCTTTTTTACAGTTTTTTAATTATTTTCCTTCTTCTTCTGACTCTTCCAGCTTTGAAATGGGGACCCCATCTAAAAAACAAATGCTCTGTTTTTTAATTATTTTCCTTCTTCTTCTGACTCTTCCAGCTTTGAAATGGGGGTCACTGACCCCATCTAAAAAACAAATGCTCTGTAAGGCTACATAATTATTGTTCTTGCTACTTTTTATTACTCATCTTTCTATTCAGGCCTCTCCTATTCATATTCCAGTCTCTTATTCAAATCAACACAAAAAATTGCAAACTGGAGAGCTGCTGAGTAAAAAACTAAAGAACTCAAAAACTACAAATAATAAGAATTGAAAACCAAGTGCAAATTGTCTCAGAATATCACTCTCTTCATCATTCTAAAAGTTAAGTCGAACAACCCCTTTAATAATGAACACATTCTAATATTAATAGATTACTCTGTTGACTGTATATCAATTAAAGCATGTCAATATCATTTTACTTTGAAATAGATTATGACTTCAGTACAGATATTTTCTGCAAATTTTACTCTGGTATAGGGGAAAAAGATGGTGGTTATACATCAGTTATTATTTATGATGAAGTAGCACTTTATGTATTGTATCCATATATTACAACATTGTAGTAAATGAAGCTTGCCCATTACGCTTTATTGTGGTCTGGCACACCTCCCCATGGGGGGTACTTTAATGACCTGTGCCAGTGGCTCTTCTCCAATAAATTACTTTTCATGTAGATTGCTCTTCTGAAACAATGTATTACCTGTGTTTTATTACATCTGTGGTTTTGGAATGAATGGCCTCTGTGTTTTGCCATTATAATATTCAATGAGGCTGGTGGTTAGAGGTGCACATCAACCTGCAAGCAGATGCATGCTAAAGCTAAAGTAAAGGGCTTTAATTATGTACCTACTCTGAGCATTCCCCTATTATAGATATGCCTTGAAGGAGGGAGCAATCCTTTCTGTCTAAGAATAGGTATGGGTATTCCCTAAGCTTATTGTCTTTGGAATCCACTCTGTGTTGCAGAGGATTGATTCTGCCAGGGAACCTGATGTAGTCCTCAGTAAATAGGAAGGTAAACAGATCACTTAAAGGAAAACTATACCCCCCGAACAATGTCGGTCTCTATAAAAAGATATTGCATAAACAACTCATATGTATAACCCTGCTTCATGTAAATAAACCATTTTCATAATAATATACTTTTTAATAGTATGTGCCATTGGTTAATCATAAATAGAAAATTGCCATTTTAAAAAATAAGGGCCACCCCCTGGTATCGTAGGATTCACAGTGGACACAAACAAACCATACATGCTAGGTCACATGAGCCAATTAACAGACAGAGTTCTGTCTTTTGCTTCCACACGTCTTCGTGTTACAGTTAGAGCTGCAGTATTTCTGGTCAGCTGATCTCTGAGGCAGCACACAGACCATCACAAAATGGTGGTTCAAGGCAAGTGTGTTGCTTAAATATTCATTTTGGGGGTAAAGTTTTCCTTAAAGTTGAAATCAGAAAGAGGGAAACAATGAATGATGGTCTACAAGACTTGAAGGTACTCCTGCTATGGTGTGAGGCTCATGTAGGAAAACTAGAGGAGCAGCTTGAGATACATTATTGGGGTAGTATTTCCAGGTAGATTGTATTGATAGTGTGAAATCCCTAAGTTGTGAGTAGTGATGGGCGAATTTATTTGCCAGGCGCGAATTCGCAGTGAATTCCCGCAATTCACTGACAGCAGCTAATTTTGCGAAACTGCCGCGAAAATTTGCTTGCGTCAAAAAAAATGGACGCCGGAGTCCGTTTTTTTGGACGCCAGCGCATTTTCGCCATCGAAAACGGACGCCGGCGCCGTTTCGCAAATTTTTCGCTGTTTCCCGAATTTCGCAGCGAAGCAAAACACCCCAAATTCATTCATCACTAGTTGTGAGTTTGCAATTCACTTAAGTCAATCCTTACACTAAGGGGCAGATTTATTAAGGTTTGAGTTGTTTTTTGCAGGACTCGAAGTCGCAGCATCAGGTTTTTGCCATTCATTTTTTTTTCTTAAAGAATATACCATTCAAGTTTCGAGATCATTCGAGTTCATTCAAGGTAAGAAATACTCTAACACTCGACCTTTGATAAATAACCCCTCAGTGCAGAACCTCTTTTCTGGAGTCTCTCTGGAGTCAGCAACAGAATGAGTGTTCCTGTTCTAGCAACCAGGTAATAGCTTACATTTTAAACTGTAGAGATGTATAACAATACATTCAATCTTCAAAACCAAAATAATAAATATCCAGTTAGAAATATCTTAAATCAAGAATCCACCCTATAGAGAACACTTAATATTCCTTATTGCTTCCTTTGCAAAGGCCTATATTATATTCATGACATTTCACCAAAAAGTAAAACGTTTCCACTGCAGTTTTAATTTCAATTATTTGGTTGCGAGGATCCCACTTAACCTATCAAACTTGACTATGTATGAATAGGGCAGGGCTTGAATTAATAGAATGAATAAATGAATAAGGTTGAGTCAATTCATGGAAAAACACAATTTTTTTTGTGATGAAACAAACAAAGCACATGGCAAAATTCTAGAGCTGGTTTGTGAAAAATTTCACCACAAATCTGTATCCCTAATTATCATTATTATAAAGTTATGAATTAGTTCTGAACTGATTCAGATTACCCTTTCATTGTCATGTTATTCTCTATCTTTCATCGAACTCCCTCTATTCAGCTGTTTGTTAGAACATCTAAACAATGCTTTTCTCAGACTGGTATGCACATACCATGTACTAGGCCAAAACAAAGAAAATGGCAATTGAGTCGCATCTCAGGGAGACATCTACTGCAAGTCTTTTGAAGTTGTGACACTTCTGAACTAATGTACTGCTCTAATAACAAGCAAACCATTCATTCCTGCATTAATAGGCAGGTTCTTGGAATAAGCCTGTTCAAGGATTTAATTGTGTTTGCCGTTAGATCACAGGGGAAAAAACACCCCCCCAAAAAAAACCCCCAAAAGTGACATAGTTGTCATACCTTTAATAGCAAACTGTATATAAATATTTCAAGGCGAGCTTTCTGCATTCTGAGCCACCCCTTGTAAATTGCCATTTAACAAAATGAAGCCAAAAGTGCTGCCTATATATATTTATATATATATTTTACCTTATTTATTATTAAAAAATCAGTTTCAGGTAAAAACTCAATAAAAATGAGTGAAAACCCAGAATTGAACATTTTTTTTATGAGTTTTTCCCTGAATCGCTTGATTTTTACTGGCTTTTATCGAAAAGTCATTTTTGCCTGAAATGGTTGGATTTTCGGGTAATTCCAGTGCAAACCAAAATAGGATAGGGACCTATACTGATGACATTTTCTGCATCAGGCTTTAATAAAAACAAAAAATTTGAGTTTTGCCCCAAAAAGCCTAACCAAAGTTTAGTAAATAACCCCCTTGGCGTTTGCAGGATGAACTATCTGCCTGTATGTTGACCTTTTTCAAACATACCTGATGAGGGATAGTTTTGGGGGAATTGCTTTCAGTAGACTGTCTTTACGCAGCCTTAGTTGTCAGTCTTTAGCTACCGTTCTTAGCTTGTCAACAGGTACCTGGTTGCATTCTGTCTACTGTTTGTACTGCAGGAAATGTTGCCTTCGGTATCTGTGTGGCAGTGAATCTGAATGTGAATCACTGTAGGGTTGTACCTCTGATGCAAGAAAATCCTCTTTAGGGAATTGAGATGCTGGTTACAATCTGAAGTATCAGATAAAATGCAATGATACCTTGTTCCCTGATTGAACATGATTGAGTTCATGATATGTTTGCAATGAGACCTGTCACATCTGCTGTATGTTGGACAATTATATTCTTATGTATATAAATAATTCTGTACTGATTTATTCTGTGAATGATATTAACCAAGAAATGGTTTGTGAGATTAATAGTGGGGTGGAACCAATGTTCCCTTTAAGCTTTGCGCTCGTGAGCACACACACAAATTTTGAGGCCAGTGCACACAACAAATTGTGGATTAAAAAAAACAAAATTTTGCATTTATTCTGACCTGTGCACACAGGTTTCAAAAATGCACACACAAGTTTAAAATGTGCGCACAAAAAGGTTTTTTTGAGCACATAGCCAAGAACGGATTAGAGGGAACATCGGGTGGAACTGGTTGAATTGTTTATGGTATTCTATAAGGACGTGTTTGGAAGCATTTCCAAAGGTCTAGTACTGTAAGTGGACAGGTAGTCTCATCCAGTTTTTCCATGAATAGATTTGTGCCACTTTACTTTGCATGTCAGTCCCTGTGTACTGTAGTATATGTCACTGCCAAATGTGAAATAATTGTGAGTGCGAATCGTATTTTTATATACGTAGATCTGCATTCTGTAGGTATGTTGTTAGCTTTCAAAAACTCCTGGAAAACTTTTAGTCCATCCTGGTGTGGAATCGTTAGGGCCATATGCTCTGGTAAGTGGAAGGAAAGACTAAGGAGGAAGCTTAGAGGCAAAAGGGCCAGGAAACCGTAAATAAGTTACTATAAATAATACAGCACAAGAAAATCAGCCATGGAATCCTTGGTGCCCTTTGATATTGAATTTGGTGGAAAACTGCATTGTGATGATGTCATGCTCTGATACGTCATTATGCCAGTGCCAGGTTTCTGCCATGTGTTGAGATTGTGCTCATGTGTGCTGCCATCTTGGCTGTACCAACTGAAAAGAGAGGGGCACTAGCCAGAGTTCTTGGGATATAAAGATTACACACTATAGGGGCTAGAATCAGTGTCTTCCTCTCCTCACTCAACCTCTATTCTCCTAGTCTCTTTTCCTTACACGCTATAATCTATTATTCCATCTATTTAGCCTCTTTGTTCTCATAGAAATAGGGAATGACCATGAAATAGGCCAAAGTTTAGCAGCACAAGGGCCCACTGACACCTGGGCCTACCGGAAGTTTTCCTGGTATCCCTGTGGGCCAGTCCGACACTGGCTAGAATGGTACCTTCTGGCAATTGTTGGACTTTGTTTAATAGATCTCTTGTATCCTTTAAGCAGTTGCCTGTGTTTTTGACCATAGTTCAGAAGAAGTCTGGAAAACAAACATGATTACTGTTTTAAATGGTTCCACCAGTGTTCTGTGCCACAGTGGGATCGATAATGCCACTTGCCAAACATTAATGTATAGGAATTATCTGGAGGCTACTTTTCACTGAAAATTATTCCGATTTTATTTTGTTTAGCAGCAGAATAACAAGGCTACAAAGTCTTTTCCGTAGAACGCTTTTTGGAAGCAAATAGAAAGCTTAACAAGAAAGGCTATGTAAATTGCCTGTGAAAAGTTTCCTGACTGCATTTTTACACGGTTATTTTAAATTTCTATTTTTAATCGTAAAGAAATCCTTTTGTCGGCGCAAGCATACATACCTATTCTAATGATGGAAACTGTGAAGATGTCACAATCTAACAGATGCCACGAAAAATGCTAATGAACGGAATAAGGAGCCTTCAGAGGTTTTTTTTTTCTTTCTATTTCTCAATGACAAAACGTTCGAACGTTGAAGTTTTCAGCGGATGACTGTGTTCTATAGGAATGCTCACATTTCCCCAACGATATTGACAATCAGTTGAACGGAAATAGAAGGGGGAGGGAACAAACTCCTCTAATTAGGATTCCCATTGTGTTCTCCTGAATCTGTTGGTCTTACACCCTGCAACTGTCACTCACACTCAACTGGATTTTTTTCTTTTTATTTGTTTAGCGCCATTTGCTCTTCTAGTCAGGCTTGTTTGCAATTCACACATTGGCTGTAAGGACAAAAGCAAACACACAAATTTAAAATTTTCTTGCCTTTCCGAAAAGGTGACCACCTTTCTGGTTTTCAGGTTTTAAAATGGTTTAATCCAATCTTCAATTTCAGAAGTTCTCGTTTCTAAGTAGCTCTTTCTTTTTTGTATTTGTTGTTGAAATAGTTGGTGATATTTATATCCATTGATACATATACAGGTATGGGATCCGTTATCCGGAAACCCGTTATCCAGAAAGTCCCAAATTACGGAATGAACATCTCCCATAGACTCCATTATAATCAAACAAGCCACATTTAAAAAAAGGATTTATAATAATAAAACCGTAGCTTGTACTTGATCCAAAGTAAGATATAATTAATCCTTGGAAGCACAACCAGCCTATTGGGTTTATTTAATGTTTAAATGATTTTCTAGCCGACTTAAGGTATGACGATCCAAATACAGAAAGATCCGTTAACCGAAAAACCCCAGGTCCCGAGCATTCTGGATAACAGGTCCCATACCTGTATATATTATTGGCCTCAAACTGTCTCCCCTATGAGTAGGGTTGCCACATTTCCTCTTCCTCTGGTCTGGACAGTGACAATAGGGGTCGGAAAGAGACATTGGGGGTTCGGTCAGGTGGCAGTTTGATAATGTTTAGGGTGGGTGATGACATTTGTGTTTGGGGCAATGGCAATCCTACCTATGACAGTGGCTTTCAGAATTCTTGGGTTTGAGTCTTCATTTATGCACCAACATCTTCTTAAGACTTCTCCAACCTTATAAGATTATAAATATTTAAAAGATCATCCATTTGTCATTTTTAGAGTATGTTTTTTTTCAAACAAATTTACTTTTATTGCAATATCTTGTTGTTCAGTGTAAAAATAAAAACTTGGTAAATAGATAGGCTGTGCAAAATAAAAAATGTTTCTAATATAGATAGTAAAATGTAATGTGTAAAGGCTGGAGTGATTTGATGTATAACATGTCAGTCTGAACTCTACTTCCTGCTTTTCAGCTCTCTTGGTTTACACTGACTGGTTACCCTGGTTACCAGGCAGTAACCAATCAGAGACTTGAGGGGAGGCCACATGGGTCATATCTGTTGCTTTTGAATCTGAGCTGAATGCTGAGGATCAATTACAAACTCACTGAACAGAAATGTACCATGTGGCCCCCCTTCAAGTCGCTGACTAACTCAGAGTTATAGAGCTGAAAAACAGGAAGTTGTGTTCTGGCTGTTTTATTAGACATCTGTTCACTCCAGCCTTTATACATTACATTTTTGCCTAACTAACTATATTAGAAACATTTTTTATTTTGCACAGACTATTTATTTATACAGTTTTTATTTTCACACTGAACTATTCCTTTAATGGAGAAAGAAAATAATACTACCACTGCAATTTAACAGTACAGGTATGGGACCTGTTAGCCAGAATGCTCGGGACCTGGGGCTTTCCGGATAACAGATCTTTCCTTAATTTGGATCTTCATACCTAAAGTCTACTAGAAAATCACGTGAACATTAAATAAACCCAATAGGCTGGTTTTGCCTCCAATAAGAATTAATGATATCTTAGTTGGGATCAAGTACAAGCTACTGTTTTATTATTACAGACAAAAAGGAAATCATTTAAAAATAAATTTGGATTATTTGGATAAAATGGAGTCTATTGGAAATAGCCTTTCCGTAATTCGGAACTTTCTGGATAACGGGTTTCCGGATAACCGATCCCATACCTGTACTTATTTATTATTTAGCCCTAATTTAGCATTTAAACATGACAACATAAATGATGTACTGTTATTTTGGATACAGTATTTATAATCGGAAGTTTTGCTTTCCTCAGTAAATATGAAAAATGTATTTTCAATGTTGCCCATAAAAGTCCAGGATGTAAAAGTGAATGTTGCTCTTTTTTTTAAGTAATATTTGTTCGCATATCATTTTACAAAATGTTCTTATTTTCACAGTTTCTTGGACAATACAAATGCACTGACACCGAATCTCTCCTCGGTTGTACTTAAATCTGTATCATCTACTGCTTTGGAATACCCTCATACTACCAGAAACAATCAGATACTATGTTGTACTTGGGACACCAAGATATTAGCTTATTAATTTAGCAACTATGCACTAAGCTGTTGTAAACCTACAAGAATTACACTGGGAGATGTGCTTCAAGGTCAACCGTAAGGATACAAGTTTTTTGGAGGCAAATTCACAAAAGGACAAAGCGGCCGTCGCTAGCGAAAATTCTCCAGAAATACAATCCCCATAGATATTGCCAATTTACTAACAGGTGTAGAAGACAATGCACTAGCAAAAGAGTTCATCACTAACGAAGTTTCGTTCCCTTTCGCCAGGAGAATTTTCTCACTGGGCGAACGATCGTTACTTCGCAAATTCACTAAAGTGAGATTTTTTCATTATTACCCCTTTCACCAGAGTCTGCTTCGCCTGGTTATACCCGGCCAACTGATAAGATGAAGTTGGGTGGGACTGTGTTTAAAAGTTGTAGCTGTAAAATATTTTTGTTTTAGTAATTTTATCAACCCTTTGAAGGTCATGCCGCAATAGAGGATCTGTTTTGCCTTTATTTGGCTTCCTTGGACACTTTTAATAATAAGTGGCCACTTCAAGCAATTTCCCCAACATCACTAATAAAGACATATATATATATATGACCTATATGTACCTGCCTTATTCAAATTGACCTAAGCTTAAGTATGATAACAAAGTTTCGCTAGGCAGAACGGAACGCTAGTGAAAGTTTGCTATAAAATACTCACGCTGACGAATTTACGCTAGCAAAAATTTGCCAGCGTTTGGCTTCCGAGATGTAACTCCTCATTTTGATGAATTAGTGTATGCTCTGCTAATTAACATCTGACTAAGAGGTGTGAAGTGTGGCGAAGCCTTGCCAGGCGAAAATTCACCCTTTAGGGTAGGGACACACTGGGCGATTTGGGGAAATTTAGTCGCCTGGCGACTAATCGCAGCGACTTTTCTCCCCTGGATAAAATGAAAAATCGCCGGCGCTAATCACACACGGCGATTCGTTTTCCGAAATCGCCCGAAGTTGCCTCACGAGGAAACTTCGGGTGACTTCGGAAAACAAATCGCCGCGTGTGATTAGCGCAGGCGATTTTTCATTTTATCCAGGCGCAGAGTGAGGGGAGGCATTCGGGGAAGATTGGTCGTGGAAAGTCGCGGCGATTAGTCGCCAGGCGACTAAATCTCCCCAAATCGCCCAGTGTGTCCCTACCCTTAGTGAATTTGCCCCATTATGTTCATTCTTTAAACAAGTTGAGTCTGCTTATCATTGTCTATTCCTACTTAAATGACAACTATGGTTACAGATGTCTATAACTGTTATGGTCTCGTAAGTGATGCTACCCTCTCAGTTTGTGTAACACTGCTCTGTAATGGGAGGTAGGATTGCAGATGCCACTAAGAAAATAAGAAACTTTTTTATAAGTAAAAGTACAGTGGAAGCCGTTTAGTAAATGAAACGAGTATGATGGGTTTATTCAGGGCTTCACCAATATCAGAGTCAGAGCAATCACACGACTGCGTGTTTTTTGAAAATGACATTTGAAAACTTGCTAAAAAGTCTCTTGGGTTGATGTAGTAAAAAGGGCGATGTATATTCAGGTCTAGTAGTCAATAGGAACCAATGTGATATTTGCTTTCAAGCAGCTGCTCAGTGAATTGACTGCTATGGGTTACTACGCCTTTCTATTACATTTTATTGGGGGCACTCATTACTTTATGTCCATAATAGAAAGCATAGCAACAGACAGGCAACAAAACAATGTTTCTGAGTGATATTACTTGCCTTGAGCACCATCTCTCTCTCTGCACTTCATACATATCCTCACTGTATGAACTACTAAATTATCCTTAATTTTATCACAGCTTAACATTCCACCTACACACCATTTGAGCAAACCTCATCAACTACGCTTCTCTCTTATTCCACGCTTCCTTCGTGGCTATTTGCCAACCTAATTTATCTTGCTTATTCTGATCAAATATTTATACATTGCCATCAGGAGCTTGCTGTTTGCTAAAAATGCCCCCTCCCTCACCCGGCCTGCTGAAAATACGAAGCACTCCATGCACTATCATATGCAAACACGTCCGCTTGTGCCAATCAGGATGCTTTCCATATACATTATCAATATACATCACTTAAGGTGGCCATACACAGGGAGATCTGCTCGTTTGGTTATGTCGCCAAACGTGCGGATCTCTCCCTGTTATGCCCACATGGGCGATATCGGGCTGATTCGATCATGGGCCCTAGGATCCAACAATCGGATCAGAATGGAGGCGATATGGGCGGTCGGGTCGCGGAACTGCATCAATGAATAGATGTGGCCGTGATCAGACGGGATTTTTTACCCTACCGATTGATATCGATCGGGGATGCCCGTCAGAGGGCCCCACACACAGACCAATAAGCCAGTGTATGGGGGCCTTTACAGTTAATGTATCCATTCAATGTATCCTATTATTTGTCACTGAACAGTGCACATACTCCCAGACTCTACTTCTAATAAACACATCCCTGTTTTTCCATGTTTTTCTTACCACTAATTGGTTCTTTTCATTTAAGGGCTGTGAAGGCAGTGTCTCTGAGACCAGCAACAAGTTTTGTAGGTTAGGGTTGGGTGCGGGTTGAGTTTTTCATGACCAACACATAACTAATGCCTACATCATGTAACTTATTGGTAATACATCATCATAATAGGAAACTATTAGAAAATGGTTCAAGTCAGTTGATGTTTGAACTTGTTGATACTTTTCCCATCTTTGTCTATACATTAAATTCTATTTTGTTTCAATACAATATATTTCCAACTCTCCTGCTTTGACCAATATTCTAACTTTCCAAATTTTTTTAAGCCTTTTCATGCCTTTTTTAATGAAAAATTTGTAGTCTTGCTCAGAGAAATACCATGATTTGGAGGATGAGGAAATTATTTTGGCAAAATTAGACTCTTTTCCCCCTATTTACTATTTAAATTCTGTTAGTAGTGATGAGCGAAATGTTTTGCCAAGTTATCAGCGTAAATGACACCCATAGACTCCAATGGGGGAAAAAAACTGTTGAGCTTCAAATAATTTTTGTCGCCCGTAGACTTCAATGCATTTTCTCAGTTTCTCACGAATTTTTAGGGTAGAGAAACAGGTCAGATTCACCCATCACTAGGATTAGTCTACAACTGTTTCACCTTTCATCCGACTTCTGACAAAAATTTGGAACATTTATACATAGGCAAATCTTAGTTTAATGTCTATGTGCACCAAAGTAGGAAAGGTTGCTACCTGACTTATAAATAGAGCCTGTACCCCAATCATATTCTGAAAAACAGCATTGGCCCTTAACTTTGCCAGGCACAGTTCCCCCTGTGACTGCAACAATGCTGGAATTCTGGGAAAAACACTGCATTGTGGGAAAAAAACATGGCGAGCACTTTAAATTGCACTTTCACTTAATGCAACATGGCCTAAACACATTTTTCACTTATTTCTGCATTTGCTATTTTTATTAGATTCCTGTTCTTTTCTGGTTAAAGCTTCAGTAAGTTACTCAGCCCTCGGCAATAGTTCTATAACAAACAGGGGTCACAACATAAATGAACCAAACAATGCACATCCCCCGGAGCATTATTATTTTATAATGCCATTGCTTTTTTTTCTATTTGAAATAACGAACACCAAAAGAACTGAATACAGGCTATCTCCTGAATGCAACTGTCCCTACTGGTAGAACTAGGAAGCATTCTTTCTTTGGCTTTTATACACAACAATAAACCGATTGCACCTGAAATCAACCAATGAAAAGGCTGTGTGCTCATGTCACAAACTTCATTAAAACCAATGGCACTAATCCATTAACAGAGAATTATATTCATTCAAGGCATGCACCACTTATCTGAAGCAAGAGATTCATAGATCATTTAAAGAGGCTGCAAATGAGTAGTTAGAATATCTCTTCTATGGGTTGAATAGTAATTAGTTCAGCTCCAATACCATATGGATGCCTAGAAACAAGTGCATCTGATATAATTAGGAACTATCCATGCAATGAGTATTTTAAAGGTGCCCTATTTAAAAGGCATTTTGTTAAAATACTGTAACTGTAACATTTTGTCTAAATAGGGATAAACCAACTAATTATATTTATATGGTCTATTACCAGACAGAAAGCTACTGAAGCAGTTTATTGCCAATAGATTAGCCACAATAGTGCAAGCTATAACACTTTACCCAAGTAAACAGTGTTAGAATATCTCTCTGTTTGTTTAGGATAGCAGCTGCCATGTTAGCTTGTTGTGACATCACTTCCTGCCTGTGTCTCTACCTGCTCACTCATAGCCCTGGGCTCAGATTACAGCAGAGAAGGGAGGGGGGAGGAAGAGAAGCAAACTGAGCATGCTCAAGTCCATGCCCTGGAGGTTTAAGCTGAAAACAGGAAGTCTGATACAGAAGCCCATGTGTACACAATAGAAGGAAAGAAATGCTGTATTTCTTTTGACAAAGGACTCAGAGCAGCATTACTTTGAGGGTTTACTGGTGTATTTATATAGACCTTTCTGATAAAGCTTACTTAATATTAGCCTTTCCTTCTCCTTTAATACAAACCTTAATTTGCATATTAAAATGTCAGCACAATCAACAAAATGTCATCGTCTGTGAACACAACTATGTTTCCTTTAGTTTTGAAGAGCTTTGGTGCAGAACCGGGCTCTAATGAACCACATTCATAAACCAATGTGTCCCTTAGCTGATGGGATATTCTAGTCTGACAGATCATAGTCTAATAAAGACTCACAGTCCAAGCATTCATCAACTAAAGGTGCTTACTGATGAAAATAGCAATGGATAGTCCCCTTAAGAAATGGTTTGGGTTCTCAGGCCTTTATTAAGGGATATGGCTTGATAATGGACTGAACGAGACCCAGAATTTTGCTATTGATTGAATGCTTTACACTAAAATATTCTTTATTGGAGTAATGGCTATTGGTGTGAGGAGCCAATATCCCTTGTAGTGCCACCCCATACTGGGAATTGCAGGGTGTGCAAGCATATGTCTAAGTTAAAACTGCCTGATCAATATCAGGGCCAAGGTCATCTGATGCAGTTTTGGCTGCAATCAGATGGTTCAGCTCTATCTTAATCTTGCCAGGTGCCCTAGTTGTCCTCAATGGAATCTTGGATTAGATACAGTCATCTAAATCAGGGGTCCCGAACTTTTTTACCCAACATTCAGATGTAAAAAGAGTTGGGGAGCAACTCTGTGGACTGGCAGCCTACAGGAGGTTCTGTTTGGCAGTACACCTGGTTTTTATGCAACCAAAACTTGCTCACAAATCACTCGTTGGGGATCATTGATCTAAAGGAATTGGCAATAAGGAACACACTGCATGCCCTAAGGACTTAATGGTAACTTTAGTTTGTAAACATTGCAAGAGGTCCTGCTGTCATGCTGGCAATCATGTCTAACCGATCAGCGTTTTTCACAATTTTTTTTCAACGTTGAATTTTTTCAAAAACCCATTAGCCACCTAAAACCTGGAAAGCTTTAATTTTTTGAAAAAGAAGTAAGGGTATAAAAAAATGCAGTTGATGCAAAGATACCTCCATGATGATACAGATGAAGGGCTTTAATGTTGGTTGAACACCTGCTAATAACAAGGAGAAGTATTCCAACTAAAAATAATCTATGGTCCTAATATTAGTTATCTGTGCCAAAGCATTGTTGCCTTATTTCAAGTTATACTGCCACTAAAGATCTACTCTTCAAAGTATTAATGTACATCACAAGTTACCTATAGGTCATGCTGGTATCCCTATCTGTTTGGCAGAATAAACCTTACAATTGGTGCCAAGGCCGATATTTTGCTTATTCCCTAAGTTGTGTAGTTACAAGAACCAGCAGCTCTAGATATTCTATCTGAAAGTTAGCAGGATCGGACAATTGCACTGGAATTACTGGAAAGAATCTTGAATTGTGGTTGGAATCTCTATTATGCAAGTAAATATTCATTGTTGTTAAGTTATTGTAGATTTCCTATTCAAAACCACAATTGCTGAACAGTAGAGCACAGCAACCCTCTCTCCCCCAGCTGAGTCCTTGCTGGAAGAGTCTGAAGGAAAGGTGTTGTGGTCGAACTGCAACTTTAGGTGCTGTGAGAGTATCAAGAATAAAAGAACGGGGTACCACTGGTCATTAGCTGACCATAAAAACATCCAGAAAGACAATATTGGGCAGCACACAACCAACCAGGTTGGAGCCACATTGCTTTGGGATCCCCGAAGTCTCTGAGTGATAAGGAATAGCCTCTATTTACAGCTGTGGTCACTAGACTAAGGTGGATGTTGTCTGGGGAATATTAACCCCACTACTTCTCCTTGGTGGAGCACTGGACATCTCTTGATCACTAGGCCCACACTATCTTACAGCAAAGTGGTGTAATGTCAGAGGAGCTATCTTGCTACTTGCTTAGCCTCATTCGTGTACTTAAAGTTACCATGGCTTTACTTATAGACTGGTTACCATGGGACTTTTTTAACTAAGGCCTAAACTTCAGGCCCTCTGGTAGATCCACCTCCTACTATGACAGAACCCAGTTGAGATTGAGTGTTGCTAGTTTGCTACTTGCCAAGCCTCATTCATGGGCTTCCAGTTACACTGACTTTACTAAAGAGTTGTAACCTTAGGACAGAACTTGTCTCTTTTAACTGAGGCCTAAACTTCAAGCCCTCTTGGAGATCCACTTCCTACTCTAATAGATCCCGAAAGAGACTGAGCACATGTTTACTTATTCCAAAAATAGGAACAAAGGCACACTCACTTCATTGCTTCTGCCAAAACTTAAAGTTGTTTTCTTTTATCTATGGTGAGATCTCAGGAAACGTTTCGGGACAAGCCCCTTCATCAAGTGCTACTTACAAAGTGTGTGCAGGGAAACATATAAAGGGAAGGTCAATAAACAACCCCATCCCCTGTGATTAGATGATGACAACATAACAATGATTGACAGTTATTAGTGAATCTCTCTCAATAATGTCCGCATCCAAAAGGATTCAAAATACCATAGTGCCAAATTAGTTCACGAATCCCCGAAACGTTTTAGATAAAAGAAAATAACTTAAAGTTTTGGCAGAAGCATTGAAGTGAGTGTGACTTTGTTCCTATTTTTGTGTGTACTTTACTTATTCCCTCCCCTTCTTTACATTAGGGGTCCAGGAACTGGAACTGTAAAACCCTTGGGCAAGAAGGGAATACATACATCCCACAGGACATACTTTACTGACCGGAACCAAACCTTTGGTCCCCTACAATATGCATAACTACATTGATGGAAGCACAAATGGGGTACATCTGAGAAACAGGGCTGAGCACTTTCTCTCTGCCAGAGTAGATCAGTGTCTGTAACTTTTTGGTTAATTGGCCAATACATCTGACCTTACTTTAAGTAACCACGAATCATAACGCTGAAAATGACTATAATTTGGGAATGACTAATAAATATGTTATGATTCAATGTTACTTCTCATTTAGGGAATTAGAACTTACTGCTACAGTAATTATGTTAATTAATCAGTACAGTAAAATGTACCATATTATGTGTTAATGAACATTTTACAACTTACCAGCAAAATTAATTCTTTAGAAACTATTTTAATTTGGTGTGGTGATAATACAAGATGCTTGAAGAAATCAAACAATAACAGGAATAGGAAAGTAACAACACACACATGGAAAATCTGCATTTTCTCATTATTCTGTTACCTTTTGTGAAATAGGTAGGTCCAATCGTGTTAAGTGAGGGTCTCCTATATGTGTCATTTTTGTGGCCTACAAGATAGACATTTCTGTTTAACCATCACTTAGCAGGATGCTTAGCAGAGTTTAGCAAAATCTGCACATTTCCTTTAGGAAGATTGTAGGGTTTAGAGGGAGTTTGTCTGGTAATTGCTGATTGTACTGTATGTTGTAAGCTTATCTAGTGAGAGAAGAGGAGTGGGCAACATAAGTGCTAAAGAGAGGGATAGCTGTCTTCTAAGGTAGAGCCAAGAGCCAAGCTCTGTGGGACCTTATGGAAGGGCCCTTAGCATTCTGTAGCTTAGCTAGCAAGTAAAGTGTCCCTCCCCTTTGAGTTTGGTATTAATAAAGAAGAACAGTCTAATCTGGATGGTTTAGTTACTGTGTGGACCTATTTGAGATCAGTACATTAATATGATAGTGATACAGTGAAACTAAAGGTTAGACCTTTTTAGTTCAAGCAAATGTCGGGCTAGGATGCCGGGATAGCACCAGAAGTTGACCATAGCAAACTCTCCATACTATTTTCCCTCCTCTCCTTGTTCAACTCTGTTTATATTAAAGGTATAATAGGTTATGTGGGTAGTAGCAAGCCCACTGGGAGTTTTCCTGACAATGGTTCAAATTCCAACTTAGAAATCCAGCTTTGGTGAACGCGTCATTCAGCCACAGTTCCAAGAACATCTAGGAAAGTAGATACCTTTTCAACCCAAATATTAACTTCAAGCGGGCTTTCAGATGTATCATAAAATAGACATTCTCCTTAAAGCTCAGGCCCCAGGAGTGTTGGGGGCCCAGTTAACTATAATTAATTTCAAAATGTCTTGGTAGAATAGGTCAATTTACCAATGCTTTGGGGACTTAAATTGAATTTACTGTGGGGCCCAGTAACATCTAGTTATGCCACTGATCTCACCTGATCTGGCCTTTAGGCTAAATCTCATCTGCCACTACTTCACCCAGATCCCATGGGGGACTCAACAGTTTAGGAACAACAACTAATTTCTGACAAAACATTACCCTTAGTGTGGACTGTTTTCAAGATAACTATGAACTTTATTATTGATACCTGTAGTCAGTATCGTGTTTCTCGTTTGCATTGCCTTTGGATGGTGCTCAGATCTGGCATGTGTACTAATGGTAAATTCCACCCGGGTTGATATGAAGAACCCTGAGCAGCAGTTCTGAACTCTAACACCCCATTAAATCATTTATCTCTCTGAAAATTGCAAGTGGAAATTAAGGATTCAGGCAATGTTTTATTCCTGGTATTTTTTTTTATGAGCGCTAATCATTGTTAGCACTTGTTAGAAAAAATTGGGGCATGGAAACTCTCCCATGTAGTTGGACTGGCCAGTTCCATAACAGAGCGTCATGACGAGGTCAGTTTCATCGCTTTGGGTGAACTGATGAAATCTAAGTAACACATTTGCACTGTCAGGAGGTTCTGACTCCATCGAAGCCATCATCACCTCTCCCCAGCCGACAGCTGTGTGCTAATCCCTTGCCTATGTTGGGAAACTGGTCAGCATGATGTCCAAACACATGAGCCTGAAGAAGGGCCTTTAGCTTTCAAGTGATCACTATTGTTAGTAACATATGAGCTGAGATATTTACCATAAGGGCACTCTTATTTTTAGCCCTGGAGGAGTGAAGATAAGGTCCATGCTCATACCCACCCGCATAGTCACCACAGTACCGACTGCTGTGTGGTTAAAGGCCTAGTAAAGGCATATAAATACTTTACCATGTATTTTCTTTACTGCACTTGCAGAAGTGTCGTCATTAAGAGGCTTGAGAAGTTCTGATATCATCATTAAAAATAACACGGAAAGGGACATGCAGCCTTCAAGGCTCACACTGTACAGCAAGTAACTGACAAGAATTTATGAATACAGACGGTTTACTTTTCAAGCAATGAGGTTTTAGGGCCAAATGACACAGGAAAACACCAACATATAAAATATCACTTCTGCTATGCAATTTCTATGAATCCTTTCCAAGTTTTCTTGTTATTGGATCTTTACATTAAAAAAAAATCAATAGCTGATCTGCCCATATTTAACTGAAGCACCCAAAAATTGCCACTTGGTGGCAGCAAATCATTCTTCCAGAATCTGCTTACTCCTCATAGGACCCCCAGTTTATTGAATGCATTATTCTCTTATTCAGGAAGGCATTCTTCTGTAATGGCTGTTATAAGGTGGAATTTGTGAATAGTTTAGAAGAGCAAAGGTCTCACAATCGGTATGAGAGCAGAATTATAAAAAGCCATATCCAGTATTCTTGCAACTACTTTTTCTCCTTCAATGCGCAATGCATAAGAGACAGTGCACACTGGTGCAAGTGAGACTATTACCTAACATCTTCTTACCTGCTTGCAAGAGGTAAATATAGTGCTTCCTTTGCCTGCTGCAAACCTATAAGCTGTGCCACCTGAACTGAATTCAACTGAAGGGCATGCAATTGTCCCACTTATACTGTATGTCACCACTTTCTATGTAGGCAGCTGCAACACTGGTATCTGGCATGAGTATGGCACATACAGGGAGCATAGGGAAGGCAGAGTATGGAACATCCAAGGAGCATAGGACAGGCAGAGTATGGCACACACAGGGAGCATAGGGCAGGCAGAGTATGGCCCACAAAGAGAGTATAAGGCAGGCAGAGTATGGCACACAAAGGCAGCATAGGGCAGGCAGAGTATGGCACACACAGGGAGCATAGGGAAGGCAGAGTAAGGCACACATAGGAAGCATCGGGCAGGCAGATTATGGCACACACAGGGAGCATGTGGCAGGCAGAGTATGGCACACAAAGAGAGTATAAGGCAGGCAGAGTATGGCACACACAGGCAGAGTAGGGCAGGCTGAGTATGGCACACATAGGGAGCGTAGGGAAGGCAGAGTATGACACACACAGGGAACATAGGGAAGGCAGAATAGAGCAGAAGACAGGGCAACCTATCACAATGTGGGCAGTTTCAGTCTGGGGATCAGGTGTGAACAGTACAGGGCTTTAGGGTATGAACATAGAGGTGTTACAAGTGTGAACAATGCAGGAGGGATTACATGTGTGAACGATGCAAGAGTTTATAGTTTGAATTTGAGGTGTAAACAATGCAGGGGCCAGTTAATCTCTGTAGATCTGTTCACAAGGTAAGCAGACAAAGCAGGCAGACTTTCATGTGTGTGTGTGTGTGGGGGGGGCACACAAGCGGACAGCACTGATATACATTATAGAACTAACATCCATTGCTTCACAAGATGCTTCCCAGGAGAGGAACATCTTGAAAAATCACCCATATCCCTAATAATCATGAAAGAAGATTGAAGAATGGGTGGCAAATGGCAAGTATCAATCAACATATTTTGCAAGTGGCTGGAGCAAGGAGTCCCTGCCTAGCACTATAGGATACAACGGTAGAGCTGTTATACTGATATACTGGGTTGATGGCAGAATTCAAAGTGCTTTCTGAAATCAAAACATGTACAAAAACATTATTTAGAGCTCAGTATGTGTGTGTGTATTTATCCAACGGCAGCTGCACTCTGATCCAGATTTTCAAAACTCTTGTGGGTGTTGGATCAAATCTTATTGTACAATTATTCACATAGAACCACTCTCCAAAATGTTAAAGTGACTCACATTTCCTGTATATACCTTTTACTCAGTATTTGAACTCTTACCATTTATTTATAATAAAAATGCGTTTGTTTCACGTTATATGGAGCGTAGGTCCTTCTGACAAACTATATATATATATATATATATATATATATATATATATATATATATATATATATATATATATATATATATATATATATATATATATATATCCACAAGGTGGCACTCAAATACAAGGGAAAATACTCTTGATTACTACAAATATTACACAAGGTTGGCATACAAATGGTTTTGTTCTCTGGCTGTGATAAATTAAGGCAAAATGGAGCAAGCAAAAGTAAATGTACCTTATATTATAAATCCTATTAAGGTTATTATAGTAATTTCCCTTTAGAAATCCCTTACAACTGTTTTGCCCCCAGTATAATTAGTTGTTTCCCCTTACGAAAGCCCGTGTATTTCCAGGACATTCTCAAGCACTGTTATTTTACTTTTGTAGGCCTATGCAGTCATGGAATGCTGCTCTACTATTGTCATAGACCCAGGTGGTTACAGACTGTTCTTACCCTGTTGTTACAGACTCGGGGGCTTATGTATTGCTCTAACCCTATTGTTATAGTTGCAGGATCTTAATGAATTCTGATACCCTGTTGTTACAGATGCCTTTGCCCTGTTGTTACAGACTCAGATGGTAATGAACTGCTCTTGCCCTATTGTAACAGACCCAGGTGTTTAGTGATTGCTGTTAGAAGACCCAAGTTCTAATCAATACCTGCTATTTTGCTGCTGCAGACCCAAGAGGTTATGGAATCCTTTTACCTTGTGGTTACAGACCCAAGGTTGTTATAGAATGCCCCTGCCATTACTTTGTTGCTGCAGCCCAATACTACTGTTTTATTGAAAACCAAATGCCCCAGTTGCTCCTGCTTTTCATCTCCTGCTTCCTGTGCACTCAGTGGTCTAATTCCATGTGTCTAAAATCCCTCTGCCCTCATAGATTCTCCTGTTGTCTTAGTGACCCCCTCCACTTGGAAGCTATCTGATTTATCTCAGAACTTCCCTATGACTTCAAACTTTCTAATGAAGCTCTTGAGAAATAACGCCCCGGATCCATTCATCTCCGGCGTCCCGTGGAAATGGCTTGCTTTCTGCCAGATCTAAAAAATTCACAGCTGATGGATAGCCCTACTTATAAAAGTGCCCTTTAATAAAACTACTGAAGTGGCAGCAGCACCAACCATAAAACTGCTTATAATTAGTAGATTTATACTGGCAGTGTCCTGAAAATGCATTCCCATATAATAAACTGAAACGTGCAGAACATAAAGCAGGGAAAGCGCTGCAGCTCTGACCATCTCATTACCGACAGGAGTATAAACAACCTGCACAAAATGGCAGGAAAATCCATACTGGGGCTCATTTAATCACATGGTTCTAAGGTGCAGCATTTATTTTTTCTCTGCTTAAGTCATTAAAGGTCATTACTGTTTGGCTACTGGAAACTGGGTATGTGTAAATATTCTGTAGCTGCCGTGTTCATGTCTTCATTGCACAGGGCCCTACCTTGGAGCTGGACCATTGAAATAAGGCATCCATATGGGCAGTACAGCCAGTTCATGGAATGTGATGCCCATAGAGTGTTCTCATAGAACAATTCTCATAGGTGCCCCCATAGTGTATGACACCCATAGACTTTATCATAGAACATGTTCATATAATTTACAATAACTGTATGTTGTATGGACACTTGAATTTGAGTTTCTAATGGCATCAAAATCTACACTTGGCACCAGGACCGCCATCAGAAATCACAGGGCCCCATACGACAAAATTCCCTGGGCTGTGCCCACCGCAAGCCCCGCCTACAGGTACTCCCTCCCCACCCCACAGGTCCACCCCCCACCACACAGTAAAAAAACAAAAATATTGTTGGCTAGGGTTCCCACATGTTAAAAAAAAATAAAAAGATATTGGTGGTCAGGGCCCCCCATAAAAAAACATTTGTGGCCAGGGCCCCCCCATTAAAAAATATTGGTGGCTAGGAACCCACATGAGAAAAAAAAATTGGTGGCCAGCCCCCCCCCACATTATAAGAAATTTAGTGGCCAGGGCTTCTTAAACGTCCATACCTTCCCGAAGTCAGCAGCTCGGGGCCAGGCTAATCAAGTAAGTGCGGCGTGGTCGGGCCCCCCTTACCCTCGGGCCCCCTACAACTCTCCCCCCTGCCCCCCCTGATGGCTGCCCTGCTTGGCACACTGTAGCCCCAGTGAGTGAATGTAAGGAAATTGGTACTAACCTGCATTGTTCTTTTCTAAGCAAGATAGTGGTGGGAGGAAGTAAGCCATTACTGTTTTCTTGCATTCCTCTTAGTAAGGAGAGGGTGGAATATATTTAGAGCCTGGGCTAGTGAGACTCCAAGAGAATCAGGCAATATGACCCAATTAATGAGGTGCTGGAATGATTTAGGAGTACCTAGTAATAAGGGCTGGTGATTAACTCATATCTGCACTAATGAATGGCATTCGGAGACCATAACTGCAGTAGGGACCTTTTCTTCCTCTTCCTTTCATCGACCTCTCCTAAGCACTTGTTTCTTATTTCTAACTTCAGTTTATGATCTGTTCTACTGAAAGTCTTTCCATAATAGAAGAATGAATTTGTCAGCATTGTGATATTTTACTTACTTTTGGTAGGCTCACTTAGTGTCATACCCCCAGTAAGCCTTCTCTCCGCCCAATGTCTTTTCAAGTGCTTTCATACCCCAATCTCCTTTTAATTCACTTTCTTTGAGTCACATGCTTTCCAGATTTTCTAGCCCCTGTAAGCAAGGCCTACACACAAACTCTTGTTTCTACAGACAAAATCAGGCATGCTCCTTAACGAAAAGGCTACAGAATAGTTATCTACCATGTATAAAGATCACCCTACTAGTATTGCTATGGACAAACGGATTGACCTGTTATGTTCTTGAGAACCTCTGCAAAGCTGCATCTGCATTCTGTACTGCTGCACAGTGTGGAAACCAGTTTGTAAACCATTTATATTACTCTATCTAGTTAAGTAGACTTGTAGTGACTTCTACAGGCAAAGGCATGATGGCAAACTCCATCATCAGCTACAGTAAAGCATTTCTGGGAGAGGGGCAGTGTAGCAGAACCTGTGCAGAACAAAGGGTAGGGTGGAAACATTGCAGATATTTCACTAGCCTAACTTGTAAAATTGATACTTGATATTAATGTTGATAGGGAGGAAGGATAAAGAGAAAAGAAGATCGGTAGATTCTGGTACTTTAGTCCAACTCGAGGGGAAGTCTATGAGAGTCCATAGGAAACCATTCTGCATATGCCTATTTTGATCATGAAATGCATCACAGTGAGAATAAATATGTAATAAAGAGGTGAAAGATCCAGGCTAAATTGTACTTTGTGCTGATGTCCGGGTCATGAAAACTCAACACACAAAACTGCAATTGCTGGCCAAATTTAAACCCAAACCCACCCAACCAGTGGCCAACCCAGGGGTCAGGTTAACCCGCACGTCACTAGCACTTGGTTCACATGTTTTGAGAAAGGTATGGGTAAAAAAAAGTGGTTTATAATTAACTGTAATTACATACTATGAACAGTAGGGAGCAGCAACCCCTAATCTTAAGTTCTTTCTCAAGGAAGTATCTAGAAAAGAGGGAGGCCCAAAGGCTGATAGCCTATATAAGGGAAATAGTTCAGTGGAAGAGCCCCTTTTATCTACCGTATGTAGCACCTATAGATGTCTGCTATAGGCCTCCCCAGTGTCAGAATACAGTAAGTGGAGCTTGCCTGTCAAGCGTTGCTCTAGTTTGAGGCTGTGCTTTAGGCTGGGTGGTCATGCAGGGCATGAGGATCAACACTCACTTCACTGCAATATGCGTCCAGCTGATTTTGTGGACATAGTGAGTAGAGTTCACCAGTCATGAGTGATCTGCCTTCATATGACATAAGCCACATACAAATAGTGATGGCTTCTCTCACTTCCTTTGTATGCGCAAAACACTGCTTTTTGTTGGCAGTGGTGTATCTGGCATGAGGCAAGGTGAGCACTCACCTCTGTTGGCACAATATTTTAAGAATACTTTTACCCACAGTGCAGTGTTCATCTAGATCTAAACAATATGTCAAACAGGTGGTGAGGCAAAAGCAGAGTAATTGTCGGCATGTCTCCCTTCTGGCTAAAGAGGAAGCCATGCAGAATGACAGTTGGTCAGTATGGCTTAAAGTTGATTGACAGACTGTAAAATGAATAGGAGAGGGCTTGAGTTGAAAGATTATTAATAGAAAGTAACAATAAAATTATAGCCTCACAGAGCAATAGTTTTTGGCTGCCAGGGTCAATTTAAAAACTGGAAACAGGTAGGGTAGGAGTCGGCAGAAGAGCCATTTGTCTAGGACACAATGGCAGGGGGGTACAATGTTCCCTTTGCCTCTAGTCTCCTGGGTGAGTTGGAGGGTAGTGAGACACAAGTTAGAGTGTGGTATAGGGGGGCTGTGGGCTGCTGTAGTGAGCAGGCATAAAAACTGAAGGGACAGTGATGAACGGACACAGGAGGTACTTACCTTGGGTGCAAGCACCTATTGGTCCTGCTCTATAAATCATACACTATAAATTAAAAATGAAAAACAACTGAAAAGTTGAGAAGAACAGGACATTCTTTAACACACCCACATTGATTCAAAAATACTGGGGATGCCCTGGAGATACAATCATTTTTTAAATTTCCTGTGAGCAATCCCCATTGCTCCTGTCCAGATGATGAAAATGTACATAAATAAAGGGGAGGGGACAGGGGTGATGAACGGCAGTGGGCCTAGGGGTGCCCACTATGTAAATCCGGCCCTGCCTGGGAAACCTTAATAAAAGAAAATAAAGTTGTTATATTGCCCTACACATGAACCCAGTGTATAGTTTATGTGCCATATGTTAGGAAATGTAGGGGGAAGCCGGTTACCCCATAAAAAAATTTCAGCCTATCACCCTAAAAAACGAAAAGACGCCAGCATTTTTTGGGACTTAGAAAAATTTTCAACTATTTTTTGAAGAACTCCTATCTACTCTATTGCACGTCGCCTGCTCTGAGGTGGCGAAGGCAAGTCTGGCGCAAGAGGTAACGTTCAGTAAAATCCGCATCTTAGTGAATCTGCGTAGTTACGTCCATTCGCCAGAGCGCAAATTCGCCAGGCGTTAGGCAGCAAAGTACCGCTAGAGTCTATCTCCATCGCTAGCGAAGTTCCGCCAGTGACCGTTAGTATTTTCGTCCGCATTAGTCACTTCACCCTCAAGTAAATTTGCCCCTCTGTCTCCTGGTTTCATTAAGGTATATAACAATCAATGGGATGGCTCAAGGCGAAGGGTCAAATTGAGGCGTCCCCTTGTCATGCTTTTAAAATTATTATAGCTGCTTTTTGACTCAACAAAAAATGTGGTAAGCAATTACATAACTGCCTTTTTTGTGCATTTTTGTGTCCTGTTAAAAAATGTTATTCATCCTCTTTAATGGAGAATCGGTATCTCTATTTCATTCTGTTTCAGTCCTTACCCAGCTGGCCACATGGTGGTCCTGTTAGCACAGCCGTGGTATTGAATGGGTTACCCCCTGTACATTGTGCCCTCATTCTTTGTTTCCCCCCATAGCTATTCATTACTGGATATTTCACTGACTCCTTTCCTCGGTGGGAATAAGTGTGTCTTAATATTTTAGTAGCAGCTAAGCGATGTAATTATCTGTTAATAATTTAGCATCTATTACAGCCACGAGGAAACCGATCACTAAAAGCTCGGATCACACGTGCGCATTTGTGTCCCCCCCAGTTTAGGGAGAAACGGCACAGCTATCTCTTTGTGCACCTGTCTCTATCTCCTCCTTATCAAAGACTGAGAAGCTTCCATTTAACTTGTTCCTTATCACCTTCCATGGAGCCGTCCTTCTGCGTTTCCTTGATGTGCCACCTTGGGCTGGCAGAGACAAGTGAAACCAAATGTGGGCAAAAGTATATTAGTTCTGCAATCAAAAAAAGCAATCACAGTTTTAGTAAATGGGTGCCCTAGTCAATGGCATTGGGAAGGGCAGAGTGAGCTACTGTGATGGTGAGTGTGCCGCGCTCGCATTGTCAGCTTCTGGTCAAGACATATCGAACGGCTGATACAGCTGTCTCTGCGGTAAATAGGAGTTGTTCTAAAAGGTCACACAGGAGAGTTGACCTTTAAAGAGCTGATAAGGTATTGACAGAATGTCCCCCCCCACATGTCAAACGGGCAGTGGGCTCAGGCCAGAAATAAGCAATTGGGAGTATTCAGCGCTGCAGGGACAGATGGCTCCACTAGAATGATGGCAGGGAAGGGAGAAGGCTTTTCCTCTGTGTGTCAAGCAGAAGGTGAAATGAGATAAATGACAAGCGAGGAAGCAGGGGTATTCGGATAATCAGCAATGCAGCCACTCACCCCCGACAATTCAGGGGAAATTTCACCTTCCTCAAAGCACACAGCCATCCAATTAACCTGCACATTTCCATTACCTTCCTCTGGCCGCTTAACCGTTGAACAACTAATACACCTCATAATACATTGCCCACACTCACAGCTACCAAGATGGTGACGTCACCACTGCACATTTATATGACATTAAAAATTAATTGCCGCTAATTTGCCTTTCTTTTTCAAGTTGTCACCGTTAGCAGCAAATTAAAGGCTAAAAGGGTAGGGAATGGAAATAGAATGATAATTCTTTTTCTAAAGATTCAATTATCAGGTGTATTTGGACAAAGCCTCACTGATGAAAGTCCAAGGAGGTTTGCAGCCCATACCAATCTGCAGGGAATGTATCTACATTTACACGCTTTGGTGCACAGACACTGTGAAATGACTCTCTTTCATTGTACCAAAGCAAGAAATATACATACTGGTAAGGTAGGTCCATTATTATAATCTGATAGGCCTTGAGCTACAGTTAAAGCTGTTCCACTGTCACTCTGGACATGGTCATTGTTTCTGTTGTATCACACTTGAGCACAAGGCTGATATCATGATGCTACTTTGTCCTTTGGGGCAAGAAGTATAGAGGCATAACTAGAAATGTGTGGGCCCTTGTGCAAAGTTTGCAATGGGGCCCCCTTGCAGCTTAACACTTCTGCAGCCTCCTGGTGGGCTCCACCGAGGGTTGGGGAGCTGGTTTAGTGGCACAGCTCCAGGTCTCCCGATGAATTTTGGATTCTTCTAGACTTACTAAGAAGCACCAGTTATATATTTTTGGTAGACTAATGGGACCCTTCTTTTTTTGTACCTCTACTTGCCTATGGACATTGTTACAAATCCCTTCCACTAATACTGCTTGTACATCTCCTTTCTTTCCCATTCCTTCCTTTACAAATACTGCCATTTCAGGCTTTTTTATTTGCCTCTCCACATTATGCAGACACAGCATACAAATTACATATGCATATATTTTGTATTCAATATACTGTTTACAATGCCACAGAGCAACAAAAAGATGCTTAAAATGTCAGAACGGTAATAAATGAAATTCAAACAAATGCACCAGAATCGATATGAGCAAATATCAGCTTCCCTAAATTAATTAAGGAGGTGACAAGTGAACAAATGATAATAGAAGACATTAGAAAAAATATGGACATAAAAATAAAACATCAATATTCATTAGTGCCACGTAGTGCAATGCAGACGCCTTTAACTCACGGAGTTATGAAAGCAAAGTGCTTACACACTTGTATTTACAGCACTTGGGGTAGACTGCTTAGCCAATACTATACTGGAACTAGCAAGTAATGCCCTGGATTAGCCATAGAAAGGTGGTGGATTATCATGATCATTTACTACAGTATATAGTGCTGTCATGTTATGTAGCACTACGATACAGCTTACAATCTAAGGAGTAGGGGAACAGTTGACACGTAAGGATGTTGTTGGTGAATTTTTAATGGGAAATTTACTACTTCTGACCAATCAGGGTGCATTGAATATGCCTCAGATGGGTCTTTAGTGAAAGTTTCAAGGTTTGGAGGAAGTTCCAGAGACAGACTCAAGGGATACATTGCAGTTGGGAATGAGATAAAGAGAAGAGAGGAGAAGAGAAGCCAAGATCAGAAAAGACTAGGGAGGGAGAAGGAGTATATTTTGAGATCAGACCTGAGATGAAGGTAAGGAGCTTCATTTTATGGCATTGGATAGGATTATTTTTAATTTATTTTGAGAGGAACTTGGGAGCCAATGAAGGGATTTGCAGCATTTAGAAGAGACTGAATTTATGAAAGATGGCATGTTGGGATACCCACAGGGAGTAAGTTCCTGTAGCCAAGGCAAGAAATAATAAGAGACTGGATAAATGCTTTGGTTGTATCTAAGATGAGCTCAACAGGCAACGGGATTTGGCATGGGTTTGAAAGCAGGGTGTAAAAGACAGAGAGGAGCTACCTATAATTCCTAGGCAACAGGTTTGTAGGGTTGATTGAAAAGTGATGTTGACTATGAGTGAAACCTGAGGTATTGAGGAAGATAAAGGTGGAACTATAATGACTTTACTACTTTCTACATAATTATTGATCCATATGATTGGCCAGTTTGCTCCATCTGTCTTGGCTGATGTCATTGGCTGATTGTAGGTTAAACATACCATTTTCTTTTATGACCCCGAGACTGATGCATACGATTGGATATTTCCATAAGGACAACTATAACTACCAGTTCAGACTGGAAGTATTAAGCACCACAATGAAGACTAAAGACCAAGACAATTTCAGGACTGTCCTGAGGTTTACTAATCATCCCCCTTTATCACTCAAATTCCTCACCCCTCATGGTTCCTTCACCAGAGATCTGGTTCATTCACCTCAGAACTTTGGGTCCAGATGCATTTGTATGGGGGGCGGTAGAAGGGCCTCATGATTTAAGGCCAAACATTCAAGTCCCATTCCAGTTGGTTGCAACCCTGGATTCAGTTCAAATTAAACATTTATGGCAGTTTCCAGATATAACGATAGGAGCAGAGAATGTGGCTGCAAGGAAGCCAGCAATATAGGACAAGATACATTACAATTATAACAACATCATGGATCACATGTAGATGCCTGAGTGTAGCAAAGATTTTTTTCAGGGGACCCTGTGGACTTCAGGTTGCACCTCTGCATATAGAGACAATTGTCAGGGCAATGACAGCTATCAGGAAATCAATAGAGACTTTGTATTTAAAGGTATAATTGGTACCCAAGGCACTTTAATGAAATTCTGAGCAAGTTTTTACACCTAGCAACTCTTCTGGGCCAAAGTTCAGGGCACATATATAATGCAAAAGGCCAGGAAATGCTTCAAGTGGAAATGTATTAGGAATTGGGCTGAGGTCAAACAGAAATAAGAAATATACCTACCAAGCTAGTGTTGATGTACAGATTTTAAGTCCCCAAGGGCAAGGAGAGTTCAATGACAGTGTATCTTCTCATTTCATATATTTCCCTTTAGAAATGAAATATTTCCACTTCATTTTCTTGCCTTTCCATGTAAGCTGGTGCTGTTTTATTTGACTTTCTTTTAATAGTACTCTTGATTTCTTTTTATATAATCTCTTCTGCTTTTTTTTTTTTTTTTTAAAAAAAGTCTATTAAGGGACAAGATGACCATCCAGTGGTCCATGTAATTGTTTAGGTGCAACGGAATTTTTAACCATACCAGTCGACATCTGCCCGACTCTTGGCCAGATATCGATCAGGGAAGCCCGTTGAAAGGGCCCCACACTTGGGCCAATAAGCTGCCGACTCAGTCTGTCAGCAGCTTTTATCAGCCCGTGTATGGCCAGTTTAAGACTGTAAACTGAGTTGCACTGGGGCAAGGATTGATGCATAATCTGTATAAAGAGCTGAACAATATGTCGGCACTATATAAACAAGGCATGTGTTGTTGCTTTAAAGGTGACGGGCCAGCGGGCTTACACTCTGCATATCTGGAAATTGAAGACTTTTTGAAATGACTTTAGTGTCACCAAGAGGATTTCTCTAAGGCAGTGGTTTGTCAGAATGTTTTTTAATTAAGGCCCCACTTGGATGTCCATTGTCCAACCTTTGCTCAGGATTCCCTCTAGCTTATTAGAAGGTTACATATATGAGAACAAATATTGGTACAAGTCAAAGCCATATCTAGGGCAGAAAATATATTTTCGACCCAGATGTCACCCTAAATATCCTCCAAGCATGGTTTTCTGGTGTACCTAGGAGAGGTTGTAGGCAATTATCCAAAATCTTACCAAAACTGACTGAGAATGAGCCCCTCTGTCACTCCTATTCCTCCCAAGGGGAATCAGCACTACAGTTTTGGGATATACAAGGATATGTCTCCTGACACTTGCCATGTACCTTACTCTAAAGCAGGGGTCCCCAACCTTTTTTACCCATGAGCCAGAGTTGGGGAGCATCACAAGCATGAAAAATGTTGCTGGGGGTGCCAAATAAGGGTTGGTTGGTTTGGTAACCCCTATGTGGACTGGCAGCCTACAGGAGGCTCTGTTTGGCAGTACATCAGGTTTTATGCAACCAAAAGTTGCCTCTGAGCCTGGAATTGCAAAATAAACACCTGCTTTGAGGCCAGAGCTGGTGCACTATCGACTGGACAAAATGCCTGGGTGCTCGTTATATCCAATTATGCAAACAATAAAAAGAAACCGCAATCATAGTGCTTTAGTGAAAAACAGCATTCTTCATGTTCTTCATGGGTAAATGAACTTTCCTTTCCACCCCCTAAATCTGTCCCATCCAAAATTTGCTCTGCAAATAGATCTGCTGCACCTTTTATAAGAGAAGAGTCTTCCAGCAGGTTGGGGAAGCTACAGGGAAGCACCCATGCCAGGTGGTCTGCACAACATGGATATTGCTTATAGGAGATACATTCATGATGCTTGTGAAAAAAGCATGCTAAAAGTGCTAATATCATAGTGCAAATCGATACTATAAGGCATTTTTGTGTTGTTATTATTACACTAATTTTGTGCATTGTGTTGCTAGGAAGCTGACATTGCAATGACTTGCCATTGTTGTCTTTTTGTGTTCCTAATCTCTATTCGTGTTATTTCATATGCAATACATGATCTGATTCCTTGCAGAGGAGCAATAGATAAGGAGCTGGGGTTATTGACAGAATTAGAAGTGGAAAATCCCTAATCAGTATCATGCAGCAACTGCTCATACGCCCTGGATATCTCTGCATCAGTTGTCAGGGGATCATGGAAAGTGCGGTACTTCAGCACCGAGTGAAGAAAACCAATAAGTGCATGGAGCTATATTTACATTCCTATCTATCTTTTGCAGATCACTTCCAGATAGAGGTAATATAGAATACAGTAGAAACATGTCATTTGAAGGGATGGATTAATATGGTCCTTGTAATCTCCAGGGGATATTGTTTTAAGGACATTGAATTGAATACCAACTTATTGTATGATCATAGACATCGACAGGACTGTACTGTTAACCCACTGGCTACAATAGGGTTTGTATGCCTTTTTTTTTGTCCTACTCAGACAGTGGAAAGGTTATCCATTTAATTCATATTCTTTTGATAGCATGGTTTAATAGGGCACCTTTTACTGATTCTATAGGGGTGCTCTCTGTAGGAACCAATTTGTGTTCACATATGTCGATTTTATGCTTGGTTCTTAAGAATTAATGGAATAAAGGGAATCCCCCCCTCCTCCCAAAGTGCCTGACTCCAGGCCCTCGCTGTGCACACTGGGAGAGCTGTGATGGTATCTCAGGCGAGTGCGTCATCTCTGCGGTCTGGGCGGAGCTGCGGGGCGGCTCATTGAAATTCTGCAGGAGCCGCCTGCTCTGTGGAAGCCGCTGCTTGCTGAATGACAGCACTGTGCAGAGAAGATAAATACACTGGAAAATGAGATGCCTCTGCAGAGAAAGGAATAAATTACTTGTCTAGAGAAGGGGAGGAAATGTCCCCAGGAGTAGCAGCTACTTTAACCCTTACACCTGTGACAAACTGCACCGCTTTCAGCTTTGGCACAGATATCTTTAGCAATGGAAGGGAAATGGCCCATGACTTTCCTTAAGGGGAACCTAAATTATCAGTGCTGTGATAATTGAATACTCTCCAAATGTTTTGACCAGAAAAGGGTTGGAACTGAGGCAGATGTGGGGCATGCTGGGAACCTAATGGCAGGAAAATAGTGTAGGTAAATACAAAAATAACTGCCAATTGCTATTTGGTATAATACATGTTTTGCGGTTCCATCAGCTCTTTATTTTCCCATTGGATACTGGGGTGGCATGGGTAAATGTCCTTTCTTTTCCGCCCCATAAATCTGTCCCGTACGAAATTTGCTCTGCAAATAGATCTGCTGCACCTTTTATAAGAGAAGAGCCTGCCAGCAGGTTGGGGAAGCTACAGGGAAGCACCCATGCCAGGTGGTCTGCACAACATGGATATTGCTTATAGGAGATACATTCATGATGCTTGTGAGTCTCCGGTACTGAAAAGGTGAAGGTGTTGCACACACGTATCCCCCATTTCTGATATTAGCCCGCAAAGTCACGTTCCTTCGCTTCCCCTACCACAGAAGGTATATAAGAATCCTCTGCAAATATGCAGACAATGAAATATGTGCACTCCCGGCTTTATTTTATAGCTGTTTTTATCATCTGCTGTGAAAGCTTGCCAAGTCCGCTTCCCCGCAGCTTGCCAGCCCAATTTAAATTCAGATTGTTTGCTGCATCCCCCAGCCACAGTGCTGCATATAGATGAAGGTATTTGGTAAAACATACCAAGCTTCTAGTGACATATAAAATGTATTGCAGTGACCTTGTCTGTCAGGAAGGAAGCAGGAGTCAGCTCTTCCACAGTCACCAAGCTCCTTCTCCATTAGTGTGAATGCTTTATGGATGGGACACCTGAAGGTATAAGGTTATTGGCATCACCTGGGGTTGCCCAGGCAAATGAGAGCAATATAAGGAAGTGGAACGATCCGGCTCATATTTGTATTCATGGAAAGTATAAAAAAAAAATGCGGAAATGCATATTATTTCATTGAGAGTCTGAGATTTTACAGCTCAGCACTAGGAAATATACTTTATATGTATATTCTTCACCACAGGTCATTATGGTCTTGGCTGATAAATAAAGCTTTAGTCGAGGATTAGGAAAGATACCGTAACTCTTGCCCAGGGAAAGAAGATGTATGAATTTAAATGGAAAGTGTACAAAGTAAACACTTTTTTATTTTTTAGGAGGCTAGGAGAAAAAAAGACAACAGACAGCTCCCACAACCATTAAGGCTTACTGCGGGGATGATGGCACAGGGGTTAATAACCTATGCAGGAGGCTTCTCCAATCAAAAGTCTCCCGACAGTGCTGCTCCCACTGTACCTTCTATTAGCACAACATGGAAAAGCATAAGGGAATGGGGGGAAGAACAAGGACTATACTTAAGTAGAGGTAAACTAGAGCAGAGTACTTTGAATTGCTGAAAGTGGTAGAACTAAGACTTGTTATATTAAAAAGATAATGTTAAAAGATTAAGGCCAGCTAACAACTGGACAAAGGGGAAATCCATTATCATGGCTTATTTGGATAAGTCCATTGTTTAATCAATAATTAACATAGTTACAGAGTAGTTAAGGTTAAGGGCTTTGGCACACGGGCAGATTCGGGGAGATTTTTAGTCGCCTGCCTTCCGCCTGGTAAAATGAAAAATCGCCTGCGGCAATGCACTCACGGTGCTTCGATTTCCGATGTCGCCCGAAGTTTCCTCATTAGGCAACTTCGGAAATCGAAGCGCTGTGAGTGCATTGCCGCAGGCGATTTTTCATTTTAGCAGGTGGAAGGCAGGGGAAAGGCAGTTCGGGGAGATTGTCGCCCCGAAGAAGAGCCGATTAGTCACCAGGCGACTAAATCTCCCCGAATCTGCCCATGTGCTAAATCCCTTATTCTATCAAGTTGTAGCATTGTCTTTATTAAATACCTACCAAACCTCTAGATAGTCCATACAAAAAAATATATTCATTATTGATTTTATGCTATAAAGACCATACAATCAATTTTAATTCCCCTTATTCACCCATCCTAAACTCTTCTGATAGGCAATTCTTTAGTTTGACTGCCCTTAGAGGCAGTAGATCCTTTCTATGCTGATTTCAAGACTTCCTTCCTCTTAATCATCTTGGATGCCTTCTTCTCTCCATCCTAAAAATGTTAGTGTTACTATGGCTCCAAAAGGAACCATCATAAAAGGGATAAAGTATGATGTAACATAGTTTCCAGTTTCTGCCCAATCACCCGTATCAAATATGTGCTTTAATTATTTCTTAGGCCAGTAAAGTCTAACCCTTGATTGGTTGCTTGGACTCAATGGATTGGAGCCAGTGTTTTCATATTACTTCATAACCTAGCAGCAACTAAATGGCTCTGGACATTGAATTACAGGTATGGGATCTTCCATAGACTCCATTTTAATGAAAAAAATTTAAATGTTTTAAAATAATTTCCTTTTTATCTATAATAATAAAGCAGAACCTTGTACTTGATCCTACCTAAAATAAATTAATCCTTATTGGAGGCTACACCAGCCTATTGGCTTTCATTAATATTTTATTGATTTTTTTTAGAAGAATTAAGATATGGAAAGGTCCCTTATCTGGAAATCCCTAGGTCCTGAGTATTGGTACCGGTGCCATATCTATACCTCCATATGTGCTTAAAAAATTGCCCTGGTTTGTGCTAGGTTAAACTCTACAGAGCAAGGGACCTTCTGTTTCCTTCCCCTGTGAACTTAAATATTATTTAATGTTCTTATTTATGTCTCTTCAATGAATTTATTGTTCCAATTTATATAAACAGTTTTGCCTATGTACCTTATGTTCCAAAAGTGCTATACACATTACTAGCGCTGTACAAATAAAACATATGCATGCACATACAAACAAATATGTTCCCAAAATGCGAGATGGCAAAGGCTTCTATGTGCTAATCTCTTGGGAAACGAAAAGCATCTCTACTTCTGAAAAACAAATATATGACTGGTTTAATTATGAATATGCGATTATACAATATACAGTAAACTGATAAAAGTGAAAACTGGTGTAAAGCTGTTAATACTGCTTCACTGCGTATGAAGATTATTGAAGCAATTGGTGGGTTATCTCAAATGTTCTTAAAAGGAAATCAGCCTGTATTATATGTCGTATAAGTGCAGTCTCTTATACAGGTATAGTATCTGGAAACCCGTTTTCCTGAAATCTCCGAATTATGGGAAGGTCATCTCCTATAGGCTCCATTTTAGTCAAATAATTCAGATTTTAAAATTGATTACCCTTTTCTATGTAATAATAAAACTTCTAATCTGATCCAAATAAGATATAATTAATACTCAATAGAGGCAAAATAATCCTGTTGGTTTTTTTTCCCAATGTTTAAATTAATTTAAAGTAGACTTAATGGAGATCTCCAATATGGAGATACACATTACGGAAAGATTCCTTATGTGGAAAACTGCAGGTCTCAAACATAAGATAGCAAAATAGATCCAAAACATGTACTGTCTCTTTCTCCTGTTGCAGACACATTTTCAGAGTCTACAGGGAGCTGGGGGTTCTCACTGAGAGTTACCATATGGTCACAGCAGAAGCAGAGAATAGTGCGGAAATAATGTGTCATTCATTTAAACGATGTGCAGAATAGACCACCATGTCACATCTTTCCCACTGTTGGGAAACCTGTTGTGTTTCCATGGCTGCCATTGATAGCAAGGCCCAGAATGAGCCCTAATGTCCTCCACCAAAGAGCTAGTAAGTTGAATGTGTTTCTAATTTGCAGTATCAAATCCATAACGCAGACCTGAAAGGACTCAAAAGTGTCTAGGGGTAGCTAGGTAGGGACAGGGTGAATGAGGGTGCGGCATACAACTTCCAGCTTTGGAAAAGTGTCTCCTGACCAAAGAATTGTCTCATGCTGATCCTCCTCACTGTAGATCAGTGATCCCCAACCAGTAGCTCGTGAGCAACATGTTGCTCTCCAACCCCATGGATGTTGCTTTCGGGATCCAAAAGCAGGTGCTTATTTTTGACATTGCAAGTTTTGAAGCAAGTTTTAATTGCATAAAAAGTAAGTATAGTGCCAAGTAGAGTCTCCAGTAGGCTGCCAGTTCACATAGGGACTACCAAATAGCCAATCACAGCCCTTATTTGGCACCTCAAGGAACGTTTTCATGTTTGTGTTGCTCCCCAACTCTGTTTACAGTTGAATGTGGCTCGCAGGTTAAAAAAGTTGGGGACTGCTGCTGTAGATCTTATAGGGGTGAGATCTCCAATACCAATTCTTATTTCTAAGGGCATAACTAATTACTTTTTACTTTGTTACATCATGGTGCTACCATCAGGACCTTGCCAACCAAAATAGAGTATTATTATTGCAGGGCTGTTCAGGTGCAATCCAAGAGGCCATGGATCCAGTAGTAGATATTTTATAACGGTTAATCGAGTTTTATCAAATGGTTTCAATGTAGGAAGGTTCTCTGCTTCTTACCTCTAAGTTCATTGGTGGTTGAACTTAACTTCACACCACTGTATAAAGGTAGGAGCAGAAAATGTGCTACATTAGAAATATGTTTTAGAAGACCTTTGCCCTCTTGAAATGCAATAGCAAAAAAAATGACTTTCGCCAATGACGACATTAAGCATAGCTGTAATATCCTTTTTCCTCTGAGATGAGTTAGAATTGCAATGAAAGAGATTAAAATGCCTTGGAGGCAAAACGCAGTGAGATCCAGGGCTAAAACACCACTTACAATTGCCTGATAAATAATTAAAACTGCTAACCTCCGCAAAGCATTAGAAAGAAATGGATCAAATTTGACATCAAAATTACATATCCAGAATCTCAGATTTAGAGAGGAATTGATTTCTGAGAAATGAGTTTCAAATGCAGCTCCGTGTGGGATAAGCGACAGTGCGCATGATAGGGAGGCAATGTGGATAATTAAAAAGTAAACACCCTTGATAAAACAATACTGTGCTTGATGAAGGGACTACCCACCTGTTGTAGGGGAAGCATGCATGATACTGTAGGAGTATGGGAACTCAAGGAGGACATACATGTACATGTAAGGCTCAGGTGCATTACATACTTTCCATTATCTGGAAACCCATTATCCAGAAAACTCTGAATTACAGGCAGGCCATCTCCCATAGACTCCACTTTAACCAAATACTTCAGAATTTTAAAAATGATTTCCCTTTTCTCTGTAATAATAAAGCACTGCATTGTACTTGTTCCCAGCTAATATATGTGTAATCCTTATTGGAGGCAAAGCAATCCTATTGGGTTTATTTAATGTTTAAGTTATTTTTTAGTAGACTTAAGGTATGGAGATCCAAATTACAGAAATACCCTTTACCCAGAAAACCCCAGGTCCTGAGCAATGTGTATAATAGATCCCTTACCTGTATTTGTTTTGATAGAGATGCAGCAGCCAGCTATAGGCTGAAAAGTAAAGCAGGCTTATGTGTCAGGCTCTGCGGGGATTCAAGCCAGGGACCTTTGGGTTTTTGGCTCGATGCGTTAACCACTGGGCCAGGTGAGCAGCCTGTAGAGTTGCGCACTATATGTTACCTGGCCTTTTTAGCCCTAGGCCAGCAGCAGGCTGATTGGTTTGCAGTCAACCAATAAGGGCTTACTCTGTCCTATTTAAGGCCAGCCCTCCAAACACTCCTTGTCTGAGCATTGGCTTCCCTGTGCACTGTGGCATAGCCCCTAGCTAAGGGTTCCAGCTGTATCCCCCTTTCCTTGCCTTGCCTTGTCCTGCCTTACCTTGAACCTTTCCTCCTTACCTTGTTCTGTTCCTGCCTTGTCTTTCCCTCCTGTTTCTGCTCCAGTCCTACTTTTAACCTTGCCTTAACCTATTTCTGCCTTGACCTTGACCTGACCTTGCCATGCCTGTTCTTGCTTTCTGTCTTGACTTGTCACTGTACCCTGTCTTGTATCTTCCCTTATCTCGTTCTATATCTTGCTCTCCCTCTTCCTCCCCCCCCTGCTATCTGCTCCAGTCCTTCTGCATTCAATCCCCAGTCTGATCCAATCTACGCCCGTACTGTCCTGTACAATCCTTTCACTCTGCTCCCGATCTATGCCCACACCATCCTGTCCCATCCAGTCTGTTCCTGTTCCACTCCTGCACCATTCTGTTCCTGTCTTGACTAGTGATGGGCGAATAAATTTGGCAGGCGCAAATTTCCACATTTCGCCACCGGCAAAAAAACTGCCATTTTGACTACATTTGGGCGTGCATCAGAATAGGCGCATGTATAAACATTGTCACGCGTCAAAATTATTCGGATGCCCATTGACTTTAATGCATTAAGCCAAAATAGGCACGTGTAAAACAATTGTCGCGGGCATTGAAATTGCATTGAATTAATTTTGACACCCACTGATTTCAATGAGAATTATTCGGCGAAGTGAAATAGAACAAATTTGCCCACCACTAGTCCTGACTCATTTCCCTCTTCATCCTGTTTAGTCCAGTCCTGATCTTCACCCTCTCAGTCCTGTTCCGCTCTGCACCTGTTTGAGTCTGACTCAGCGCCCTCGTCACCCTGTTCTTGCCCTTTTCCTGTCTGTGTCCCGTGGGTTCAGCCGGCTCTTGCCTAAAGGACTCGCCTTCCTCCTGCTGCCTCCACAGCGCCCCTTACCTAATCCTTGACACTATGTAGGAGGGAAGTGTGTGTGTTTATATTGTATAGTCCCATTATGTCTGAACCTTTTATAGAATCAGGCTACATGTAGTACAGTAGGTTACAAACAATTTAAGAAAATGCAAAAGAAAAAAGGATTTATTAATTGTACAAGTTTGCCATCAAAGATATAAGCCCAACATTGCAACCTCAACCAGCTATCTACACAGGAAGAGAAAACCAAGGCTGAATAATGCACGCCTTTATAAATTCCATAGTCTCTTTCTAATGGATGATTCATGGATCATGGTGCATGGACTACAATTGTCGTTTAGGACAAATACCCAGCTTTTTATGCTGTCCAACATAAATCATATTCATAAACAGGCCCCTTAGTATTATTTTAGTTTAACCATTTTCTTGAGCCAGCGTACAATGTAGCTCATAGCATAGACGTCATCATATAATACCGATGCTACTAAAATTAGCTTCCTATCATATTATGTCCTTGCAAATGCTTCCACTAAATGTTTATTTAGGGGGCCATGATGATGCCATATTTCATTTTCCTGATAGATTGGTGCTAAAAAAACTGCTCCATGGATTGAAGTTGACTTCCAGATCTGGTCCTCTGAGAAAAAGTAGCCACTATACCAAATACCTATACCAAAGGTCTCTATACATTGTACGTCATAGGTTCTGTTCTTTATAAAACAAAAGCAAGCGTAATAGAAAAATAGAGTTTACATTTTGGTGCTTCTTCCCTCCATTGACCTCAACAACACTATTTGGCCATCTGAAAGGGTGTATAGTATCTGACTTTTGAACACATGGGCTTGTTAGTTTAATAATTGTTAAGTCTGCTTATGTATGGTCACCATAAGACAGAAGTTCCTGAGTGTAATGGTTACAATAGAACCACAAGGAGACATAGTTTTTTTTTTACATACACGTTTCATTGAGCTAGTGATTTGGCCAGTGTCCCCAATGAATAGATCACCATGGAAATGGGAATAAACGGTGGCTCCTCTCATTAATGGATTTATTGATGCCTCATAAATGAACACAGAAGCAGAATTAGATCTTCAGCAGAAACTGACACATTGTGGGAAATACCATTGATAGACAGAGCATCCAGTCTGTCCGATGTACTGACAGCTCAGCAATAAGAGATTAAAGACGGTGATAGGCAAATCTGCCCCGTTTCACCCAAAAATTTGCAAGCAAAACTCAATGAGGGCTTTCTTTGTGGCAACCTTTTCCAAGCCACGCAACTTTTCATTTTTTTTTTACAGTACATTGAAATCTATGGGTGTTTTTTCACAGCAATAACTGTGGTTGCCAACAGATTGGAGGATTTTCTGGAGGTAAACTGGTATTGCTGGGCAGTGTTGGTCAAAACTAGGCAAAGGGCTCAAACAGATCATGGTGATGGTGGACCAGATTTACACATCAGTGTCTTATCAGTGTCATGTGTCATTGACAGATGAGAAAGTGTGAGAAACCATAGCTCTTTTCACTTCCTGCAGATCCAATCCTTGGGGCGGTCAGCCCAAAAGAACAGAAACAGTTCACTTCTGTTTGTCTGTTTGTTCAGCCCACAGGCTGATCAGTCCTATATATTTAAGGGTTGGTCAGTGAAAACCAGCTTAATACCAGTGGATAAGCAGACCTTTTATGATCTAACATTAAAACCCATATCCAGCGTTGAACTTGTTGTCCGGGGGCAACTCACTCTGGTGCCTCAGGAGCCGCACACCCCCTGGCCCCGCTGAAGCCCACACCTTATTTTTAACTTATTGCAGCCACAATTGGGCTGGGGGGCAGATAAAGGTGCAGTGCCCAATTATTCCAGAATTTTACCCCAGTGTCCCACTGGCCCAGTCCCACCCTGCCTATATCCTATATCACCCAACTCAATTTCAGATCTTAATGGAGATTTTAGGTGATATACTATGAGATTATTTTTTTTTCGTCAAGCTCAGTCTGACCCATTATTTCCCAGTAAAGTGTATGGGAAAAACCCTGTGGTAACTGTCTGTGAGTAACACATTATCCACAGACATTGGTGGAAAATAATAAAGATTTTAGTAGGCTTAGCCTCCTCACACAGAGACCAGCTGCTATAAATTCGTATATAATTAGAACTCCCCATTAGAAAGCCTTATCAACCTTCTCCCCTGTCCCCATTATACTACTAAGACTTATCTCAGGAAAAATTTTAGGCTTATGGCAGGCGGAGATTTTGTCATCATTGCTTAATCTCTTCCATTGTGGGTGACAAAACGTCTAAAGTTACCTTACCACTGACTTTAATATTTATCTCTGGTGGCAAAACATGATGAATCCTACTAGAAGGTGTCAGGCAATGTGCTGGATCTAGGTGATAAACAGAACCAATATCTATCTATTGCCTACAGAGTATTCTCTTGTCTAATGAGGCCCGGATTTGTGGAGAGGCCACCAAGGCCCCGGATCTAGGGTGGCAGGATTTTAGGGGCGGCATGCTGCCCAACCACACCCACATTGGTTCAGAAACACTGGAGATGCACAGGAGATACAATAGTTCTTTAAATTTTCCGTGCACCAATCCCCATTGCTCCAGTCCCAATAATGAAAATTTTAACGAAAAAAAGGGAGGGGACGGGAGCGATGAACAACAGCGGGCCTAGGGGCGCCCGCTATGTAAATCCGGCCCTGTGTCTAATTGTACCTCTATCTATTTAAATATCTATCAATCATCTATCTATCTATCTATCTATTATCTATCTATCATCTATTTCTCTCTTTCTCTCTTTCTCTCTCTCTCTGTCTCTCTCTCTCTCTGTCTCTCTCTCTCTCTCTCTCTCTCTCTCTCTCTCTCTCTCTCTCTCTCTCTATCTCTCTCTATCTATTTACACAGAGGCTCAATGGGGAGTATTATTTAAAATTTAAAATGGTGTTTTTGCGAATGTTTAGCACTGCTGTCAATCATTCGCTGGCAAATATTACATTGTGAATTATTGCGAAGCAAAGGTTCAGCGTTAACACCTGCTCTGGAGTTTCATTAAATATTTTGTTGCAAAAAAACACTTTACGGTTGCGAAATTTTATTACATACACTGCGAATGTTGGAAAAGCCATTTGATCGCAAACTTTGCAATGAAGGCTTTGAGGTTTGTAATCGGTCAAAAAGGAGGTTAAACAAGGTCGCTGCGGAGGTTTTTTGTGCTAACAAAACATACAACATTCCCCCATTTGTGTGCTAAATGTGGTGTTGAACTAACAATTTAGTATTACTTTTTAGAAGACGATCTCTTCTACTATATTTCTTTTCCGGTATCCAATTTTGCTGCATCCCTGAACAGAGTGTTAAACATATTAGACATTTAGTTCAGGTTTGGAGAATTTATAGCCCACTGCCGCAGTCCTGGACTAATTGCTGAGATCTATAATGAGGCTATAAGTGCTGCTCTGCATATATTTTAATAGAGCCAGCGATATATATCTGCAGTAAACATGTAATCAGTTAGCTGATGCTGATTTGCATAATAATGTGCAATATTATTGGTATATCTGCTATACCATAAAACTCTTAATATTATGGCCTTACAGGGCAGAAATTATTTAGGATAAATAACAACACATATTATCTGCTGAAACCACCTTACTTTATCTGAGCCTTTTAATGACTTTCAACAGAAGTGCCTGCTCCTTAAAGGGAAAACACTCTCTGGTTAGAAGGTTTTCTTTATGTTTGTTTGTTGAAATATATATACAGTATACAGGTATATCCTGCTATAAGATGATTTCACAGTGGGGCAATTACACACAATATTTAAAGGCTCTAAATCACAGTGAGAATAAAAAATTGCAGTTATGTTTGCTCATTAAATAACCAATCTTGCCCAGCTTTATAAATATAAACACACTCAGGGCAAATATGTTCTGCGCTGTGCAGAGTTTATAAATGAGCTCCAATACGAGGTTATTCACAATCACAAACCATTCAGCCAACTGACCTTGTACTTTTTACATCAAATAACAAACAAGTCAATAAAAAATGTATATTATGCAAACATAGGTAGTGCTAAAGAGAGAAGTGGATTAGACAATTTGTAGCTGCTTTACAATCTCAAGCAATCACTGTCTGAATGGCAAGCTCGCCTCTGTAAACAGATAATGTGGACTTGTTTGTGCTCAGTCTCATGAACGAGAGTCGTTAAGACACACAAGAGATATTTAATTAGCATTGATTTCATGTTAGCTTTTCGTCTCAACCTCTGCTACTTCAAGCAACATCTTAAAATATTCCTAACGCCAAAGCTGGTCATGCATGCCTAGATTTGGACCATAGTGCCCCACCATTTGGCCATGTATGCCAGCTTTGACATAAGTAATCTATCCTGAAAATTCTTATTGCACAATATAAGGTAAGTGAACCCTAGAAGGAACACATCTTCAAGGCTCCTAGCTCCCATCTTCAGAGCAGGTGCATTAGCGCCATATGCAAGATGTATGGAGCATGCAGCCACCACAATAGTTTTGTGATAGCGCTACCCTCAAGCAAGTAAACTTGAATATAATGGCAGTCTATAAAGAAATGGTCCCTGTTAACTGAAGTAGACAGTGGGGCTCATTTATCAACACTGGGCAAATGTGCCCATGGGCAGTTACCTATAGCAACCAATCAGTGATTAGCTTTATAAAGCCAGATGCAAGTAGAACAATGAATGCAGCAATCTGATTGGTTGCCGTGGGTTACTGCCCATGGGCACATTTGTCCAGAGTTGATAAATGAGCCCCAGTGAGTCAACAACCACAGGAGTAGATAATCACAAAATGCAGTGACCACAAGGAAAAAAACCTCTCTGCTGAAGATACCAGGTTTATATCAGAAAGATCCCGTAGGGACATAGGTTCCAATGGTTTTGTTGTTGAAATCTCTAGTTGTCATGGAATTTCTGGGGAATGCTTACATCACAAATGTAGGAGGAAACCTGGAGATATCAATGGAGGCACACCTGCCAACTACTTGTAGATGCCCAGATTAGAGAAGAGTGCCCAGATCAGAATATGTCTCCATCATTGGAAAGAGTCAATGGTAAATCCATACAGAGTTATTATTTAGTAAATATATAAGTATATATTACATGCAATTGCACATTTGATAGTCAAGGTGGGCTTATTTATCTTCTTTGGTAATCCTTTAGACCACCATGTGATGGCAAACATAAGGGTTTTTTTGTCATATGACCTAAGGGAAACACTATCCTATTACAAGAAAACCCAAGCTACATCCACAGGCTTTACCATTTAATCACAGCAGCACTTGCCACATATTCTCCAGGTGACAGCTTTATTTCTGCGTATACCTGCAAGATATTTGAAAGGTAAAATCCAGGAGTAAAATGCAAGCAGATAGGACACAAAATCTGCGCCAAACGAAGTTACATGGAATGCTAACGGCACAATCCACTTCTAATTTTTCCTCTCTCTTTCTTTTTATGTTTCATATTTGTTGAGACTCTCCTGCAAATTAATGCTGGAGAGGATATGTTAACCCAAGCAGAGAGGCATCTAATGGGAGCCTGATGGCTTATTCTGAGGCATAGAGAATTGATTGCCTAGCACTGTTTCAGATCAAGAGACAAAGGAGATGAGCAGAGGCGAGGAAAGGTAATTAAATCATGACTGGAGGCATTGTGAGAGGCAGGGGTAGGAAGGCTGCCAGGACACCAAGCTGCCACTCAAAATCCCGGCATAGTGCAACATATGATTCAAAGCCTAGTTATAGAAAGGGGAGAAATAAATTAGCAAAACTGTTGGTGTCATATGATATGTTCCTTAGCCTGGGTGGTAGAAAAACTACTGGCACAGCATACACATGTACATTTATTGTATAGTCCTATCAGTGTAATAAATGTTACATGCACCTTAATAAAGAACTAATGGATTATATACAAAAGTAGGGTCCAAAAAGAGCACAAATCTAAGATTTTTTCACCTGTGATGCAATATTTTATATACTGTAATTGAGCATGCATTAATTTGCATTGTACACATTTGAGTACAAGTTACACATGCCATAGGGGGGGCAATTGGGCAGTACATAGGCATCTACTTGCACACTTATTACTTGTGCACTATTTACTTGGAGCAATAGGTAAGGTAGCAGTGCTCCATAGGGCAGGTGGCAAGAACAAGGTCCTAATGTGGCCTGTGTCCACAGCCGCTCCCTAATTTGCACACCTAAATGATGGTTATGGATGGTAGGGGTAGGAAGTAGTTGGGAGGGCTTACTCCTACCTTTCTCCCCACCCCTATGAATACAGTGCCGCCAATTTCAGGCAAAGCTGTATTCATGGGGGCAGCTGCTACAGAGCGCATAGAGATGTAGCAATTCATTTCGGCTGGATTACGCCGGCCTTTTGCACTTTTGCACCCTACTTTATTGGAAATGACCCCTCATATCTTAATGATCTACATGGTGTAAGGGCTACTGCATGTTGCATTTAAGAAAAAAATGAATAACAATTAAACGTTCTAATATTACAATGACAATTCAATTTTAAACTACAGCCTGATGACATTTCCCCTGAATAATATGATGCTGTGGAGAAACAAGGCTTTGTCTGAAGTTATTTGTTGTCAACAACTACTTAGTAAGGCAGTGAAGCGTGTGTAATATCAAGTATTTTATTTGCTCAACTTAAACGTTAATGAGCATTTGTGTTTGTATCGCTCGAATGTAATAATTTCTCTGCAAGGTACATTATGACAGAAGTGTTGATAGTAGAGACAGACCATTGTGTAGGCTGCCAGCACCAATGGGACAACCCACAAGAACATTAAGCAGCCCAGAGGTACATAGAGAAGTTTGAGGGGTTTGTAGGGCTCTGCCTATCATAGAGCTGCTGTACCTGCAGGCTCAAACAACATTTCTATGTACTAACTTCATGTTTAATGAAAGATTAAGCTGGTTTTTAAGAGATGTAGAAATATAATCATTTTGGGTAGGACTTGTTTACCTTGGCAACCACATATCTTCATTTCTCCAACACTGTAGTTGCAGGTTAGCTCCTTTCTCACTAGCCAAAGCCAATACTGAGAGTGACATGCCAAAACCAACACAGAGAGTGGCACGGTCAAGCAGAGTGTTCGCTTAGAGGTAAATTTACCTTAAGGAAAACTGGCCTGCAAATGTCAGTAATAATGCACAGAGCTGTGATATCAGTACCCATTATTACTGCCATTTTTAGGCGAAGGCTTTGATTGCCTGAAGTCAGACCTATCGGTAGACATGTCATGTGAAGATGAATTATGTATGCAAACCTCACTATCATTAGAGCAGATTACAGCGTTTTAGGGGCAATACTTTTTTGACAATCCATAGGAATTACAAAACAGTGTGTCCCATTGTTTGGTACCTGCAGTGCTATAGAATGAAAACACAATACTTAATTATAGCTATAAGGTTTCCTGAGTTGTGGGCAATATTATATTTACACTGTGCATATTGCTTGGAACTTTGGCCAAAAAAACATTATCTTGGCGTCATCTAACCACAATTTTTTCTTTATATTGAACTCTGCTTTTTGATAAACCCCAGAAGTGCTTTCACATGGTTCTTCTCTTCTCCTTAAATCCAGTCTCAGCTACTGCACATTGTATCTCCTATAGTTGGCCTCTTGAAAGCTTCTCTTAAAAGTAGGGAGGGCTTAAACTTGATGGATTTTGGTCTTTTGTCAACCCCACTTAACTTAACTATGTAAGTAAACCATCAGTGCTCACTGGCTCATCCAAGCACGTAGATATTGTTTTTACCCTATTCCTATTTTATGCATTTGCAGTACCTCGATGTTACAGTAATTCTGATCATAGGAAAGAGTAATCCCATGTGAAGTCAGGAGGCCAAGTAACTGCCCAAGAATCACTGAAAGAATAAAGTTTAAGTGTGACCCAAATCATTGTAATTCTTCTTTGCTGGCAGCTTGGTCTATTTTTTTTTTGTTACCTTGTAAGAAAAAGAATTGCCTTTAAATGGAATAAATTATCCGTTGTGAATTCCGCAGATAGTGCAGTTATTAGAACTCATTTTTCTTAATGTCCTAGCACCATGAATTTTACATGATACTATAAGTTTTCAAATAACTTTTATTAAGTCTCTGTCAGTTATTAAGTACTAGTCTAGCACACTACCTGCATCACCCCTATCCTGAAAGTTAGGCCATAATATGAGAACAAAAGTTCCCCCGTAAATTTTCCAGCAGAAACTTTCTGCTGACATTTTGTAGCAGGAAAGTATGTTTGCTGGCATGTATGTAAGTATGGTAAGTATGTATATTCCCATTTTTGCTTCTTGTAATAGGATTACAAATATGATAGGGGACCTTGTGGTAGGTCATAGAAATCCTATGGCCAGCCAACAGTCAGACAAGGATAAAAATATACTGAATTTGGACCTATTAGAGTTGAGAAGTTTGCTAAAATCATTGGTCTATTCTTGGACAAGATCACTGCTTTGGGAAACCTTTTCAAGAAGCCCCACTTTTCCCATAAAAGAGGGACAACATTGCAAAATACACAGTGAAGGCTGAAGTAGGGGTACCTTAAAAAAGAGCTTCAAAGGTTGAATATATCACTTACCTCAACTAAAATGCAGAATTAGTTGTGTATGCTCTTTAATGTGCTTTATGAAAGGTACTGTATATGTAGGACAAACGCCCACACCTACGTACTAGCCAAAACAGGTGGGAATTAATGGCCCATCACTACATTAAATTACAGCAGTATTGAAATACATTGTCCCATTGAAGACATGTTTATCTAAAACACAAAGCTATAACTAAGATCATAGACTTCATCACTTTAGAAAGGGTACCATATACAGATATTGAACCTGCTATCCAGAATACCCGGGACTTGAGATTTTCTGGGTAAGGGGTCTTTCCATAATTTAGATCTTCATACCTCAAGTCTGCTCAAATATCATTTAAAATTTAATAAAGATCAATTATATCTTAGTTTGGATCAAGCACAAGCTACTGTTTTATTATTACAGAGAAAAAGGAAATCACTTTTAGAAATTTGAATTATTTGATTCAAATGGAGTCTATGGTAGTTGGACTTCCTGTAATTCAGAGCTTTCTGGATAACGGACTAAATTTTTATATACATATATCTTTGATAGAGTGCAGTTAATACTATCCATTTACTTACTGATAACTTTGCATTATGGTTAACAGACCACTGGGTGACACTTCAGGCTAGTGTTGGGGGTTGTTGACTTTATCAGTGCTTCTTAACTGTTCTTCTGTAAAACTGGGCCATTTGTTTGGCAAAGTGGCATAAACTGACCATTTGTAAATAATGAGGGCCTATGGAGACCCAAGTGGAACGATCTTTGCCAACAAAAAGATTTAGGAAAATGTAAGACTTGTTGCCAGACATTGATTGGTAAGGACCTCCCAGGGCCACGTACATGGGCCAATAAGATGCTGAATTGGTCTGGAAAGGGCCGAATGCAAGGCCAGCTTATGTTTCACTGAGGAAAGATCTAAGAGGTTATACATATTTGGTATTATGAATCTTTAAATAAATTCTTATACACTAATAGGTTCTCCAGGTGACTTTTTCCTAGAGATAAAGCTGCAAACTGAGCGAATAAGATGTTTATAGAAGCTGTACATTGGCATGGCATGCTTTTGGTACCTGACCAGTGTTTTGTTGATGGTTGACATGGCAGGTCTTCAGCTGGGGGACAATGACTTAGTGGTATGGTGATGGATGCACGAGGGATTCCTGTGCAAAGGTGATTGCAAATGGCATAATTATACTCTTCTCTATCACTCTAAGCCCCAAAGAAGTCACTAGTGCTTGGCTCATAGGCAACTAAGTGGCTTGAGTGAGCTGACTTATCTCACAGTCAGTCCCAGAACAGGCAATGGCCAATAACAACCATGATTCAAAAATTGAGAACCACATAGAGAAAGTCATAGGAAGATACTCTAAAAGCCAGGTTTACATGTAATAGCAGATATAAAACTAGAATGAAACTTTTCCTTTAGAGCTGGTGAAAAAGAGCAATGAAATGACCTTGCGAGAGTTAAATATTTAATGCAGACTATAGAAGTGCCATGGAATAAGCAGAGAAATTACCCAGAAGTATAAAACTCATTATAATACTGCAGATCGTCAGAGGCAATCCAGCCTCAATTAATTGAGCTCACCATTTATCACTCTGAGCTTAAAACATATTTTGATTCGCCTGCCAATATCTGGAAGACTGAAAATAAAAACGCTCACGATGCAAATTCCCCAGCAGACCGAGTCAATGAATAGTTTTGTGGAGAACTGTATTGTACACAGAAGGCCTATAAAAAGGAAACTCGATTGATTTACCACATTAGGAACCTGATGGGTTTCAAAGCTCTCACAATAAAGCGAGTCTAAGTGATAGAATCAAACCTTTACTGACCTCAGAGGACTCGACTACAGATACCAAGGTTTATTGCTTGTTACTTCATGCCATTGCTGCAGATTGCATGAAATTGTACTTAACTGTGGATCAGAGTAGTTGCACTTATCTATTTCTCAAATAAAACTTCTTTGGGATTGTGTGAGTACGCAAAGGTCAGCTTGTGAGGTGCACCCAATTTCTGCTAGCAAAAATTCCATATAGCAGTGGCTCTCAAAGGGGCCCTCAAAAACGTCTAACAGGATTAAACAAAGGCAAGTCAATCAAAATAACCGAGGAATTGAGACTGACCTCTAATTAACTCACCTTCTTCCTGTTCTTGCAAGGAGAATCTCTGGAAATACTTCCTCCTCTTGCAATTGTTTGTCGGTAAAGTGTAGATCAATGTTCCCCCTAAAGCTGGCTACAAGCTCAAGGGCTGATGGGTCAACAGTTTGATCACCTATATGCATGGCCAAATTCTCCTGGACTGATCCATCAGCCTTTAGATCCCTTTAGCTTGTCATGCATGAAAACATTTGACCATGTTTGATTGTACTGCCAAACAACTATTACACTTAAGGGGGGATAATTTAGGCAGACCAGCCATGCATGCCACTTGGAAATTCTTAGACAGCTCATCCTGCTCTCCTATTGGATCTCATTTGGCCTGTCCAGATGGAAGACTTCTCAAGAGCAGGTAAGAGGAGCCACAGCTCTTCATTTTTCTTCAGGCTTTCAGACAAAAAGATCAGAGATTTGGCAATCTCCATGGTTTTCTTCATCACATAAAGGGCTAAATTCAATATAATGAGAAAAACGTACCTCTTAATTCAATTCTGAAATTCCCCAGAGACTTCTATTAAATTCTCATGTGATAAACCATGAGATATATTTTTCTCACTGAATTGCATCAAGGCCAAAATCTGTATTTCTGGTGTGACCAAGCTTAACACTAAGCCTACCCATGGTCAGGGCAGTAAGCTGATCATAAAAACAACATGAAAGATTGAAAATGCACCAAATTTTCTAGTAGGAGACTTGATAACCTAAGAAAGGAACCAGAAACAACACTTCTTCAAATAGAACTATGAGTGTAAAACTGCAGCATCAATAGGTGGATGGGAAAATACTTGCATATACGTGCATTGGGAAGATGAGATAGGCACATGTATGTAACCACACTCCAGAAAGGATGATGTTGCACAAAAAAAAAGGCTGAGAATAGAAACAGAGTTTTGGTAGATTCTCTTACAAAAGTGTTGGTTCTCTTCTAAAATAATATGTTTCCAATGCCTTGTAACTTCAACTGAAATTGAATTAGTCATAATGCAAGCAAGTGAGGTCTGGGCTTTTACCATGATAGGTGTATAAAGCCTTGGAGAAAAAGTCAAGATCCACTGAAAACAATTGAGAATGAGGTATGGAGCCTAGTGTTAAAATTGGTATACATGGCCAAACAGCCAAGAAGTATGGCAGAACTATCAGACCACATCTGGGCATCTACAGCCCCAATTTACTGGTACCTTTACAGACGAAGGTTATTGTTCTAATGAAGTCATATACAGTAGCCTGCCTGGATTTAGAAATGATCAAGTGCCTCCAGACGATTCCACCAGTCTGGAAATACCTGACTTCCCTATTGAAAAACAGATGAGCTGAAATCACCCACATGTGATAGTCATGCAAAACAAAAAAAAAAATAAACAGATGCTAAACTGAGAATTTTTATTAACATATGTTAAATTAGCATAAATATTCATATAGTGACTTGTCCACATGGTAGTCACAATAGATTCCATATAATTCTGTATGTTTCATGTACCCAGGGCTTCCAATTCTCTTGCTAATCTGTGACAGGTAAGTTGCCAGGCAAGTTGCTGCTACTCAAGTTGCTGCTACTGCCGTTTTATCAAAAGACTTTACAACAGTGTATGACTTGGATTGTTGGTCTTCTAGGGTTCATCAGAGAACCTGATCCTGGATTCACTCTCACAGCAGTAGATATAGATAGAGTCAAATGTTTATATATATGTATATGTATTTATAGGCCTACATTAAAAAAATAAAAAGGATAGGCCGATGGGCACTCTCTTAGGCTTGGGCCCAGGTGAGACGCCAACTCACATCAGGACAGGACTAGGGGTAGGCCCTTAGTGGCATGTGTCTAGGGTGTAATGGTGGGTAATGGTAACAGTGAGAGGACAGTAGGTACTTACCTCTTCTATACACCAAAAGAAATGAAGGTTACTTAAAGGAGAACTTAACCCAACCAATAAGAAAAGCCCCTGCCTACTACTCTAGATAATTCCTCTCCCTGCTTCTCCCTTGCATAGTTCATTACCCCTGAAAAGTGTTCCAAATACATTGCTCACATATTGGTGCAGAGTAAGCACATGGACGCTAGTGATGTGCGGCTTGGGTTTTTACACGACCCGCACATGCCCGATATCCTCCCTCCCTCCACCCGCGCCCATCTGCGTCAGACTACCGGGTTCCTTTCATAGACCCGCGCCGCCCTGCTGATGATGTCACAAAAGGGAGAGCAGGCAGGAGAGCTCAACCCAGACCCGCCCTCGACTCGGCCCGCACATCAATAATCGGCGCCATCTTCTGGATCTTTGGCTTTCATTTATAAGGAGCGCCATATTGGAGCATGCACGGATGGTGCAGTTTTTTTGTTTGTGGGAACTGCGCATGCACCTTGCTGAAGGTAAGAAAGAAGACCCTGAAGATCCAGAAGATGGCACCAAGAGCTCCGCTGTGCTTACTCTACACTGATACATGAGCAATGTATTCAGGACACTTTCAGGGGGGTGTAGGGTGGGGGGACTATCTAGGGTAGTAGGTAGTGGCTTTTCTTATTGGGGGGGGTTTAGTTCTCCTTTAAATGTTAACTCACCAAGTACAGGAGGAGGTCCAGGTGCATTGCCCTGAACATTCAGCTAAGGAGCGGATCCAAACTTAGGTGTCTAATAAACTACAAAATTTGGGGGTTGTGGAAGCACTCTTAAGGCTAAATCAAGGTATGTTTAAGTATAAGGGAAGTGCTACTTACAATGCACTTCCCTGGGCCCCTGTCTCATAAGCAATTCAGTATAAATGCAAGTGCATGTGTTTACAAAACAGGGTTTTTTAGTTACAAAATTATGATCATAAAGTTGAAAAGCCACCATACCACGTCAAGGTAAACCCCATATGGCGGTCCCTAACTCATTTATCTCAGGTCATAGTATAAAAAGACTTGGTTCTCTGCCTAATAGCATTACCTGTATTCACTGTGTGTTGAACATTGGTTTCAATCTGAAGGCTAAATCCTCCCCCGCCCATAAGGGCTTTTAAGAGAGAGAGATTGCCCAAACCAACGCCCATATTTAAAAGCATAGGACCACCATTAGTATAAGGGGGTGGGTATGGGGTGCTATTAAAAACCACGGGAAGCTAAGCCACAGCTTCAAGGCTAATACAATATACAAAATTTGGGGGTTGTGGAAGCACTCTTAAGGCTAAATCAAGGTATGTTTAAGTATAAGGGAAGTGCTACTTACAATGCACTTCCCTGGGCCGCGGATCCAAACTTAGGTGTCTACTAAACTACACTTCATTTTACACGTCTGGAAGATTTTTCCGTGAGTGCCTGCTCTACTACAATACGGTTTGTATCCACTTACCTCTTCTGTCTGCCTACCCCTAGCTTAGGGACCTGGAGTATCTCAGATGCAGGTATTTTTAGAGCTTCTCTTTACTCCAGCTCCCTCCTTCAAGGGTTCTTGGACACCCTAACTTCACTCCACATAGTTCATGTCCCCACTCTCCCAAGCCACCGCCCTCCCTCTGCACTCCATGCTGCAACGGCTTTTGAGGATTTGGGTGTCACTTCAGTACATTTCAATGGCACGGGTTAATTTTTTTGTGCAAATTGATGACAGCTGATGACTGAACAGTTATTTAGGGTGACCAGATGGGGGGGGGGTAAATCAGAGTAACTTCTGAAAAATGCAGTTGAGTTGATGCTCTTCATAGTGAATATGTCCCATTTTGCTTTTCCGATGAACTTGCAAATATGCATTGAAGTCAAAATCATTTTTAGTTGTGACTTTTTTTTTTTTTGCTCAAAATACATTGGAGTCCATGATTTGAGGTGACAATAAACCCAACAGCTTTCTCTTGCAGTTTGCAAAGGCTTAGCTCATTTTGGTGAACCCCTTGCACAATCACATGTATAATTAACAACCTTAATTCTGATTGTTGAATATTATAATTACGGGCTATGTCTCTGTAAACAAGTTATGTGATTAGAATAAGGCTTCTGTCTTTGCAATCAGAAACATGAACAAATCCAGAGTAAAAAATCAAGTTGGCCGCATTACCGGGAGGATAGGGAGCGACCACTAGGTGGAAGCAGATTACAGTATCACTTTCTCACCCCTTGTGATTGCGGAGGATGAAAACACAATTCAGTGAGACACAATTAGAGAGCCGATGCACTTGCTGCAGAAATATATAATCACTGCCATAGTTTCCTGAGCAAACACATAACATTGCATAGCTGTTAATAATCAGTTCCCACATTTAATTGGCCTGTTTTCCGGTTGTATCTCTCTCTCCTTTCTGTGAAATGTTCTCTTTGGCAGTGGCCAGAGGCTGCATTGCCCTGTTTACCACAGGTATCAGCCCACAGTGTATAATGACAGCTCCTACTGGAAGATTGTCTAGTTCCCAAATACAAGTAATTCTGCAGTTCATTATGAAAGCAAGAAACTCAATTACGATAGTACTCCAACTGTTTCCGACACTCCCTCCTATACACTAAATCTATGTGCTTGTGGGAGCACATCCAATATGTGTCCAAAGTTTATGTCCTTGAGCTAATTCTTTATTCTCCTTAAATCTTAGATGTTCAGGTGATGGCACAACATGGCTCATTTTTAGTAGTCTAAACATTCTCTCTAAGAGAATTGCCAGAAGGAGCTTGAGACAGTCACCACTGTCATATATCATATCCCACCAACACTGTGCAAGTTATTTCATTTGTACGAATCTCCAGAACTGTCTATGTCCCTTCAGGTTTATTGAACCTGCATTATCTCTGCCTGCCACCTGTTCACCCCTCCAGCATTATGTATGTTCTTCCAGTTGTATCAGAATTCCTAGCGCAAGTTCTCCCTTCTGCAGCATCTACATCCTACTAACTGAATGCCCCTAACAGTTTGCATGTCCTTCCAGTAGGATCTGCCTCTAGCAGTATATATAGCAGCAGCCCACTCAATGATCATAAAATCTCTTGACCTACTGTTATGTTTTGGTAGCTGAGGATGAGTAGAGTATAACAGTGCTTTATTAGCAGGTTCATGCAGCCCTTACACTTCAACAGTAACTTTAACTCTAACACTTAGCAGTATAGAAAGTACTATGTATGCACAGTATAACTCATATACACAGTGACACCTACAGGCCAGTTGTATAAACACCACACCTACTACCTCAACAAGTACAGATAAGAGATCTGTTATCAAAAATGCTCGGGACCAGGGTTTATTTGAATAAGGGGTCGTTTCTGTAATCTGCATACCTTAAATTTGCTAAAAAATCATTCAAACATTAAATAAACCCAAAACAATTTCTTTAAAAACAAATACATGTAAAGGATCTATTATCCAGAATGTATTATCCAGATTGCTCAGGACCTGGGGTTTTCTGGATAAGAGGTCTTTCTGTAATCTTGATCTCCATAGCTCAAGTCCACTAAAAAATAATTAACACATTAAATAAACCCAAAAGGGTTGCTTTGCACACAATAAGGATTAATTTTATACCTTAGTTTGGATCAAGTACAAGCTACTGTTTTATTATTACAGAGGACAAAGAAAACATTTTCAAAATCATTTTAAAATAGAATCTATGGAGAATGGCCATCCCGGAAATCGGAGCTTTCTGGATAACTGGTTTCTGGATAACAGGTCCCATACCTGGATGAGCAATCATAAAAAAAAACAATGTCTTGAACTACAGCCTGACCAGGTGTTAGGAACTATACCAAAAAAAAACCTCGCAAACCTGGGTCACAGTTCTTGACTTGGTGATTTGCTTTCTGTGCATACAGTAAAAAACATTTGATCCATTAACATTTTATAGGGAAGATTTAAAAACACAAAGTGCAAAGTACAATTTTGAACTTAAATTGCTGTTTATTTAACCAATAATGCAGCATTTTACCCTATGATGCCAGGGTAATTTTGGCAGTGCAGCTTTGAGCTCTCCAAATGCATACAATCGCATGTACACATTATGATGAAATGGATGCAGTGGAGTGTAAGGTTTTCCGAGGGAGGGTGGTATTATTTACATCCCTCGGCATTATTATGTCTGTGTGTAATTATTTAGGCGCATGACTGCTGCACCGACTTTTGCTGCCCAAAATGGAAACCCTGGAATGAAATTAGAACAGTAGCTCAAGATTTGCCCTTGCTTCATCACAGCACACTTCATCACAACATTGACAAAGAAGCAAACGGCACTGCAAATTGCACACATTTTACCAACACAAATAGTAATTTAGGTTATTAGGCTGTAGGCCTTTATATATATATATATATTATTGTTTTTTTTAAACCATCACCTTGCACATGTTCCTATAAAACTATGCTTCCTTGACTACTTTTTATATTCTTGTTTTTCTTCTCTGGGTATAGTTATGAATTCCTTTTGTTCACTGCTCTGTCACTTCACATCTCTACCCATTAAATGCTGTTCTTTTAAACCCTACTGTTTAGGAAACCACATTGCTCACCTTTTATGCCATTTCATATGTTACTTTTATTGACCTGTCTCTCCTCAAAGCCAACCGTAAAATTACCCTTTCCTTTTTCCCTTATCAGTCTTTTCTTGTATCCAGGTTACCTAAAGTCTACCGTGTTCTACATTTTACAACATTTCTCCCTTATAACCTCATGGGTTCCCCTCTAAAGACTATCTGTACCAGGGATATTAAGACTATTTGTACTGAGCCCCCCCTTGATGTGGCTAAAACTTCCTCAGAACCTTCTTAGCTCATAGAATGGTTATGGATATACAAAAAAAATGGTCCTAATGGAGAATCCAGAACATTAAATGAGCTTTTATTGCTAAATCTCCCTTCAGGAGGGAGCCCCCTTTTCAACTGACTCAGCCTTTCAGGGAGGGTGACTGCTTTAATTCTTTTTTTAACCCCTTCCCAAAGAGCCAGGCTCAATGTTTATAACCCACCACTTATTCTTCATATCTTCCTCCTTAAAATTCCAAATATAATTTGTATTTGTTCTGTTTTGCATCTCCCAATATTTCAATTCATCCGGCATCTTTTTTTTAAAGCCGTCTCCTCCTCTTATATCTCAAATGATATAGACAATTACAGTATTTATTGCAGCTTCTGCTTTGCTTGGTTTATTTTCCAGCCCTGAAAGCACATACCATTATTAGTGTAGAGAGAAAATCTAGATGAGTCATCAGAACACACGAATCTTAGCACTTTACTAACCACTAACACAGAGTTATTCTGTTTTTCTGGAGATGAAATAGCTGTGAAACATTTTCAGGAATTGATTATTACAGCTGGGTAAGCAAAGTCCTGCCATCCATCTTTATGGACCTACCACAGCAGACTGGGCAACACTCATTTACTGAAGACTAAAGAAATGTAGGGACAATTTAACGCAGTGTGTTTTTTTAACTAAGAGACCAACCTGGCATAGGAAAAGCAATCACACAAGGATTTGTTACTCTAATGTACAGTATCTACAAAATACTGGGCCCCATAGAAAAATGTTGTTAGGGCACCTTTTAAAACATTTAGAGCATTTATGTTGAGCATGGATATTGTCCAGGACCCTCTCTATTCTTGTGCCCACCCAGGCGTGCTGCTGTATCATTTTGGTAATCACTTCTTATAGAAGAACCTTGATCTTCATTTTGGTAGACTTGACCCTCAGGGTATTTCTTCAGTACCGATTTTAGAGGCCCTAATATAGTTTTGCTTTGGGGTAGCATGTAGTCATTCCACTAGCATCAATTATTGCATTCATTTGCAATCATTTAGCATTATTATGTTGGTGAATATTGGTTTTTGCCACTAAAAGAACACACAATATTTCCAATGAACGAGCTATGGCAGCCACTGATCACACTTTATTTTTTCAGTTGTTTTTAGTGGTTTCATAGAATGGTTCTTGCTTACAAAGAACAGATATAACATCTGTTATCCAGAAACCCTTTATCCAGAAAGCTCTGAATTACAGGAAGTCCATCTCCCATAGACTTCATTTTAATCAAATTTTTAAACATTTTTCACTGTAATAATAAAACGGTACCCTGTACTTGTTCTCAACTAAGATAAAATTCATCCTTATTGGAAGTAAAACAATCCTTTTGGGTTTAATTAATGTTTAAATTAGGGATGCACCGAATACACTATTTTGGATTCAGCCGAACCCTCGAATCCTTCGTGAAAGATTCGGCCGAATACCAAACCGAATCCAAACCCTAATTTGCATATGCAAATTAGGGGTGGGAAGGGAAAAAATGTTTTACTTCCTTGTTTTCTGGCAAAAAGTCACATGATTTCCCTCCCCATCCCTAATTTGCATATGCAAATTAGGGGTCGGATTCTTGTCGGCCTGGCAGAAGGATTCGGCCGAATCTTGCTGAAAAAGGCTAAATCCTGGCCGAATCCCGAACCGAATCCTTGATTTGGTGCATCCCTAGTTTAAATACTTTTTTAGTAGACTAAAGATATGGAAATCCAAATTACAGAAATACCCCTTATCTGGAAAACCCCAGGTCCCAAGCATTCTGGATAGCAGGTCCCGCAAATGTACTTGTATTCACCACTATACACCAGTGGACAGTTTTCTGACCACTGATCACCCTGTACGATCATCTGATTAATTGATCTTTAGTCAAGTGTGTTTTGAGTGGTTTTACAATCACTTGAAAAAATGTCAGGGAATCACAGGGAGTTCAAAGGAATTTGAAAACAGCAAAACTCTATTCTGTTCTTTTGTTGTACCGTAGATTTCTTTCTGTTCAATATGCCGAGCTGATCAGGTATTCTGACCACTGTACACTCTGTTTGATCACTGGCCACTGTTTCTGATGTTTTCTTTTGATGAAATGGTATTTTGTTTGTTAGTTCTTTGTACGTGTGTGTATATAGAATATATATTTCCAGGGAATTATAATGAGTTCAAGAGCTCCAGAAGTGCTTAATATCTTTGATTGCTATCTTCAAAGGGTTATAGGATTTTCCCAGCCCCCCAACCCATAAACGATATGGAATTCTAGACTAAAAGTTGACCTGTGCCCAACCCAACCCGTCAAGGCCCCTCTATTTATAGACCAGCAGCCAACCTGCCCCATCTCTGATGTCTCTGATGCGCACGCCTATAAATAGAGGCTGATGGAGGTGGAAGCTGTGCAGAGTAAGGTCACGGGTGAGGAGGGTGGAAGGGAGACCTTAGTCCAAACTGCCATGACCTGCAAATCCTGTGTGAATGCCAGCCTGAACCCAACTTACCCATGGGTCTCATAGGCCGTAGTCTCATCATCACTAGTACACATATACAGTAATTGTGCATCATGTTGAGATCCTTATTGGTCCTTCTATAGTCTTGGGCCCTCCAAGACCAAGTGTTAGATCTGCTTTATATATTTTTTACACACCCACCAAGCAAAAAGCATCTCCACACATGTCTACTATTTAAATGTATTTGATAAAGGCCCAGTACAATGAGTAGTCTGCTCTACCTGTATTTGAAGTGGAAAAGTATTCTTGAATCAGGGAGATATCAATAAACCCTTGTCAGTTTCCCCATCGAACAATTTCTTTTATCTGTATTGCTCCCTCCCATTAGAGCCTGTGTAATGTACAAAACCGAGTTTCACATGTGCTCATTTCAGTGTCTTTCCAGCATTATGGGATGATAATTATGGTGATTTCCAGGACATGTTCTGCTTTTTCATTTTAGTTTAGATTGGGTGTTGTAGCTATAATTTAGTTTGTCACCGCAGATGTTTGCAAACGTATCCAGCTAGATATTTTTGATGGTGTTTGATTTACCGCAAACATCTATTTCTGCTCACCGCAGGATTGCCAGCTGTCTGACACTTAGCTGAACCATTTCCAAAGGCATCGAGAAGAACGTCCCAGGTTTATGAAGAGCTTAACGTTTTGTGTTATGATACAGTTCACTAAAAAACCTGAATAGACAAAGAGAAGGGAAAGACGATACGTCGCCACATCAACTCTATATTAAATAGGCTTGGGGGCAACTGTTGGGGGTGGGGGGAACCTAATTACTCTTACTTCTGTCACTTTTCTGTTGAACCAGCCCACTCACCGATAATGAGCACTGCTTCATTTTATCTTTTGTTGGAGCTGCCGGCCCCATTTGTCTTTGTCGTACCTGTGCAAATACGGCATTACCGTGCGTTTGGTGACAGGAATTTTCAGTGTCACTGTGTAAATATTGCCGCTTTCATTTCACTGAGAAAATATTTCCCAGGCAGCCAACAAACCTTCGTGAAGAATGGAAGCTATTCGCTGTTTGCTTAGAAAACAAGCTGCTGTATTTTAAGATGGGTTGTGACATCTCCGTGTAAATGATTAATTTTTGGCATTATTCATAATAATAAAAAAAAAAAGGCAAAATTGCATTCTCCTCTTTGACTTCATTTTCCAGGCAGATCAGATAACCTTTTTTTTTGACATGGCGCCAATATGCTTCATATTCACAAGAGTATCGAAGCCCCCAGGCAGAAGTTTAAGAGTACTAAATGGTGTAAGAGTGCGCCTCTTAGTGCTCATTGGAGGACTTCTGTCTCTGGAATGGCTGTGCTCTGCACATTGTGCCGCCACTCCCAAACTTATCTGAATGACACTCATCCATCATGAATACCGCACTACCAACTGCAGTCAGCACTTGTTCTTGGGGATAGCTGCCATTTTCTATGCTTTGACATGTTTCCAAATAAAACATCAGAGTAAGAGTAAGAGTAAGTAAAGTAGGATTGGGTTTAGGGGGCATGCGGGGCCCAGTAAAGCCGTAATTATTAAGCACTTTCAAAATATCTTGGTTGAATAGGTCAATTAACCAGTGATTGTGGGTCCTACATTGAAATTGCTGCGGGGCCCAGTAACATCGACTTATGCCACTGATTGGTGTGGGTGAGAAATGTTATGTCTAGCTGCAATTATGTGGAAATTAATTAATACAAATTTAAAATCAAAATGAAAAAGATAGGTTAGGGCTGTAGTAAAATGTATGACTATACTAAACTATTCACTATAGACATCCCTACAAGTAAGGAACGTGTTTGTTTTCGCATTTTGTAGTTTGTATTGAGCATCCTAGATAACTGCCTCCTAGTTGGATGTATCACCATTCCTGGGATTAAATAAATAGGAATTGTAACTGTAGGCGGTTTCAAGAGTGCCTTCAACTGAAGATCCCCAGCAATGGGACTAATTCAGTGTTTGAATTGCATGTGTTTTACCAGTTTCCGCTTGATACATGTACCGTATATACTCGAGTATAAGTCGTCCCGAGTATAAGCCGAGGTACCTAATTTTACCTCCAAAAACTGGGAAAGCTTATTGACTCGAGTATAAGCCTAGGGTGCGAAATGCAGTAGCTTCTGGTAAGTTTCAATCAAAAAATTGAGGGTTTCTGCTCCCATTGGAGGTGCAAGCATCTCGTTTTTGGATGCCGGCGACCATTCTTGGATGCTGGCGAATATTCTTGGAGACTATTTTTGGACGCCGGCGACTATTCTTAGACGCCGGCGACCGTTTTTGAGCTTGACCCGAGTATAAGCCGAGGTAGTGTTTTTCAGCATATTTTGGGGGCTGAAAAACTCGGCTTCTACTCGAGTATATATGGTAAGTGCTGAATCATAAATGCACTTTATGCATTGGAATTTGTCTGACACCCAAGAAAGCATTTACTGTATTTAGGAATAGGATACCAATGACTCTCCGTAAATTGTCACCGGTTATGTGGTTAATCGGAATTCCAATTTATCAACACAGCTGTGTTGTGGGACAGTTGCCATTACTTATTTATTCACACTATTGCTATTTATTACCTCCATGTTCTATAAGCAGAATATAATTTAGGTGTAGCAGTCTACCAATACCTTTAGTGGGACTCGTGGAGAGGATACATGAAAACCTTTATATGACTGGAAAACCTTTATATGACTGGTATCCTTTAGGGTGGTGGCAGACGTGGCTACTGGGGGAGATTACTCGTCCAGCGACAAATCGCCTCTTCTTCAGGCAACTAATCTCCCCTAAATGCCTTCCCACTGGCTAGAATGTAAATAGCCGGCAGGATGGCACTAGGATCTTTTTGACTTTCCGAAGTCGCCTGAAGTTTCCTTGTGAGGTGACTTTGGAAAACGAAGCATTCCGAGTGCCATCCCGCCTGTTATTTACATTCTAGCTGGCAGGAAGGCATTTAGGGGAATTAGTCGCACGAAGAAGGGGCGACTAACCTCCCCAAAATGTGGGATGGCACTCGGATTGCTTCGCTTGAAGTTTCTAGCTGATGCTGGCCCCTAAGAAACGGAATGTTATTTGGAAATTTCACTCCAATATCAGAGCCTTTTCATACAAGGGAACATGTGGAATTACCAATGCTTCAGAGAAGAAAGGAAAATATATTTTAGAATGTTATAAATATGTATTCCTTTAAAAGTAATCTAAATCTATTTACATTAAAATGTACTATACCTACCCTACACTCCTTACACTATATTTGTATACATTTTCAAGTTTAGCACCGGCAGATGGCAGCCTGATCTCTATCGGCTGCTTTGCATACTTTACAATACCTTCATGCAGAGAAATAAATACATGTAGATCCAAAATATTGCGGCAGATAATGAAACAATCGATAGATCTCTTTAAGGAGATCACATTAAACATCTATTGTATGTTCATTTGTTCGCCAGAGCTGTCACTTGGCACCCATATAAACACACAAAAGGTATTTAATGTGATCTTCTTAAATGTAAGATTGCCTGCCTTTTGTCTGTGCCCCTGACAAAAACCCCCACTTTTTAGGGGGGTTGAAACTCGTTGCGTAATTATATGGCAATAAAGGATTATTGAATTTTTTTTTATCTGAGTGCCCTGCTGTACTTGATATTCTGTACAATATATACCATATATATACTCGAGTATAAGCCAACCCGAGTATAAGCCGAGGTACCTAATTTTACCTACGAAAACTGGGAAAACTTATTGACTCTAGTATAAGCCTAGACACAACTACAGCCCTGTCTCCCAGCAGCGCACATTCCGCCAAAGCGACCCCACCAGCGATCAACCGGACTTGCAAAGTTGATGGTGACAGAGAATTGCCAAACAGATTACTGTGTGCATTGTCCCACTATCTCACTACCATGTGCAGAGGGTGCTGTGTGATATTGCCATCACTGTTAATCCTTCATATAACCAACAGAGGGCGCTGTGTGATATTGCAATCACTGTTAATCCTTCATATAACTAACAGAGGACACTGTGTGATATTGCAGTCACTGTTATTCTTTCATATAACCAACAGAGGGCGCTGTGTAATATTGCAGTCACTGTTAATCTTTCATATAACCAACAGATGGCACTGTGTGATATTGCAGTCACTGTTATTCTTTCATATAACCAACAGAGGGTGCTGTGTGATATTGCAGTCACTGTTAATCTTTCATATAACCAACAGAGGGCGCACTGTTATTCTTTCATATAACCAACAGATGGCACTGTGTGATTTTGCAGTCACTGTTATTCTTTCATATAACCAACAGAGGGCACACTGTTATTTTTTCATATAACCAACAGAGGGTACTGTATGATATTGCAGTCACTGTTAATCTTTCATATAACCAACAGAGGGCGCACTGTTATTCTTTCATATAACCAACAGATGGCGCTGTGTGATTTTGCAGTCACTGTTATTCTTTCATATAACCAACAGAGGGCACACTGTTATTTTTTCATATAACATATAACATTAATCTTTCATATAACCAACAGAGGGCACTGTGGGATATTGCAGTCTCTCCCCAAGTGAACTGTTGGTATAGGAATGATTAAAAGTGACTGCAATCTCAGCTACCTCCCACTGACCCGAGTATAAGCCGAGGTAGACTTTTTTAGCACATTTTGGATGCTGAAAAACTCTGCTTATACTCGAGTATATACAGGATATATATATACATATATATAAATATAATATTTGAGGCTCTCCCAAGGCACCCCTGCAGTGAGCAGCAAAGAATTATGACTATTGTATTATGGTGTGCAACACCAACAACTCCATGCACTTATAATATCTGTCCAATCAGTCAGTAGACTGAAAGGATGGATCCTGGTATAGCTTTTTTTTATTGTTCACCTGTTTTAGGCCAACAAATCAAACAATTGAAACATCAAGGAGTGAAGAGGACACATGTCCATCGTGATGCATCTGCAGATGAAATTTTAAAGCCTGTCTAACTAACTAATCAGCTGATATCCAGATACATCGTTACCAGGCATACACACACCACAAACTATAAAAAAACGTTTGTTTATTTTTCAATCTGTGTATGGCCAGCTTTATACTCTAAGCCTAAACTTCCATCAACAACATGAATACCTCTGGCTTTTAGGGGTATAGCAATAGAGATAAGGAGCTACTGTGCCTGCTGGGAGAGTCAAGGATATAAAGGTCCTGGTGGGGCTGTCCTGAACATTGTGCAGTTGGGTGGGGTGGCTGCAAAATATTTTAGTTATGGGGCTTGCTAAATTCTAGCTACAACACCGATCGTTTGTCACAAAGGAGAATAAATGAAGAGCTGAAGAGCGAAGAATATTAGGTCACCGGCAGATAAAGTATTCCATTATAAATGCAGAAATGCGCACATTTCATTAAACGTAATCGCAAATGCAATCTCAGAGTAATACTTTCACCTGATTGAGTTTAGAATCTCAGCTCGCTAATAAAGGTCAGAGAGTATTGTTTTACAAAGTACAGCACATAGCAAAAGGGGAAAAACCCAGCACATAAGCATCTTACAGTATAATGGAGCAATCCAAATTCATTTTGGCATTAAAGATAATTAGGTATAATCATATACTGCGCTTCTGATCTACACAGCTCCGGCCTGTAATTCTCTGGCCCTTGCCACAGACTGCATCTGCTGGAGAGCGCGGATGAGCTCGGAATGTTAAACACCTCTGAGAGGGAGCTTGGTGTTCCATTTCCAAGCAGAAGCTGTTATCTCCTATATTTTTTTTACCTCTTGACATCTATAGTTCTGTGCAAGGCATTTATTTGAGGAGGGAAAAAAAATATTTCTTGCTTTTCTATGTCTTCTCTATCTATTTCAAATAAAACTTTGTTTAGCATAGTGCAAATTTCACTGGACCATCAGAGCCTTGTTTATAGCTGAAAGCACAACTTATTCTGGAGCTGAAATAAATCTCTCTTATCTGACAGCATTCATCCATGAACATTCTGACCATACAGTAGAAGTAGATATTTTTGGCTTGGGATAAAATAATATTGTTGCAGAACATTTTTTTAAAGGCAATTATGTATTCTGAATAGGATTCTGGTAATTACCTGCATGGGCTGAATGTGATAATCAGAGGATAAATATTAGCAGGTTTAGGCATTTTTTCCAGCTGAGCTCTGCTTCTGTTTTTGCGTGTTGCTCCTTGCGTTAACACTCCACAATGGTATGGAATGTGTCCTTTTATTTATAAACAATAAGACAGACAGATAGACAGATAGATAGATAGATAGATAGATAGATAAGGACACCTTAAAGAAAATATATAGGCAATAATGTACCCCCATTTTTAATAGGATATTAGAAGTTTCATGACCATGTAAAGCTACAAGGCTGCATGCTGAGAACATCTAAAGAAGTCAAGGGATTCCATCATATATTACAATATGTTAATTTTTTGCAACAGGTGGGACATTATTTTTTGACCACACAAGTGTAGGAGGGTAAAGGTTTTGCTCACCTTAACTTCTTTAACAAGAAGGAATAGTCCAGCCAGAGGCAAGACCTCTTCAGAGTTGGAAAGGGGAGCTGTTTCTCTTCCCAGGTTGCAGTTTATCTGGCAGTTCTGTAACTGGCCTTGTATCAGGTGTCCCTAGTCTTTACAATGGGGAGTCACCATGTGTTCTGTCTCTTTGGACCTCACTTGCTCCTAGCTCACTCTAAAGGTCCTCATAGATGCAAAGATCTTTAATTGGTGAACAATCAATTTCGGTGCAATCCGACCAATCCGTCAAATTACTGTGAGGTTAGTGGGAATCAAACGATCGTGCATCTTACGATTTTTCATCCGACATCAAAAAATTGATCGGCCAGGTTAAAAAAATGTTACAGGTCCCAGTTCAATCTAGCTATGTTTGCAAGGCCAAGCAGGCAGCTACCCTCAGTTTTCCTGGCAATATCGCTTGAAATGGTCTTTTTAGTTGATGGACAAATCGTACATTTAAACGATCATTTTGAGATAATCATGGTCGACGATAACAAAAAGATCTTTTAAAAATCTTTACATCTATGGCCAGCTTAAGAGCGAGAGTTAGGCTAGTTAGTAGAGCAGTTAGAGGCTCCAACTAGAAGAGGAAAAGGGTCCTACTATACCTCTTACCATTTGGCACTTAAACTCTGTGTACTTATACTTATTAATTTATTTAATATTATACTTGTCCTGCCAGTTGTTTATGGTCCTTGTGTATTTGTCTGGTTTTGGGGAAGAATAGCATTGGCAATTCCTTAGACTTTGCAGGTTTTCCAAAGTAAAATGTTTACAAATACTGTGTTAAGGAAAAATTAACGCAACCCACGTTTAGGGGCAGATTTACATAGGGTCGAATATCGAGGCTTAATTAACCCTCGATATTCGATTGCCGAATGTAAATCCTTCGACTTCGAATATCGAAGTCGAAGGATTTACCGCAAATAGTTCGATCGAAGGATTAAATCCTTCGAATCGTTCCAAATTGATAGAAAGCCTATGGGACCGATGGTCGAAGTAGCCAAAAAAAACATTCGAAATTTGATGGTTTTTTTATTCTATTCCTTCACTCGAGCTAAGTAAATGGGCCCCTGTGTGTGTGTGTGTACTCATATATACAGTATAGTATACAGTTTCTTTCCACACTTCCCTACCCTGATAACCTCTACCCCCACCATGTCCTCATCAACCTATTATATCCTTCTGCTTTTACTTAATTACACTTTGTTCTTCCTCCACTTTAACTTCTGGAATATTTTCTCCTTGTGCTTCCAGTCTCAGTTCCTTTCTATATATTTTCATGACAGTCCCCTGCTTGGAGATGCTCCCATGTAATCCTTTGAGAACTCTTCCATGACCTTAATCAAACACCAGCATCTACTTTATTTCCATATTCCTATTTGTTGTTGTGCAAATTCTGAATTGCACCCCTCCCCTCCTCTTTTGCCCACTAATCATTCACCAACAAGCTACAACTTCTCAACAAACATGGTCATTGATTGGGAAGATAAAGACTTTGCATCAAACACTTCCATAATGTGTACCCTTTGTTTTGGCAGCTAGGCATCATCTGTAACAAAGTACTGTATATTTTAACAGCTTGACATTATCTGGGCCTTCCAGAACTCTAGGGACCTGTAACTGGCTTCGGGCAACACATCTTATAGCAAATGCTTGCTGTTCCTTGTTATCAATGTATTTAATAATTCAGAAGCCTTGTAAACAAACCAATGGTTGATATCAGTATTGCACATATGGGCAGTACATTTAATTTTATTTCATATATGTTTCAAAGGTTATAAAACATGGTTGCATCAGAGCTTCGAAAAAGAACACTGCTTGCATAATGAGCAGATAGTTAATTGCTATTTTTAAAACCCAAGCGTCATTGTGCCAATGAATATTTAACTAGATGTCTATTGTTAAATTACATACTGTACTTTCTGGTACGGCTGATTATGCGTTCAGAAATCGAATCAATACCACAGAGGTAATGGAGAAAGGAACTCATTTAAAAATCAGTCTTTATTTGTAAAGATTGCAAATAAATGTCCCACTATTATAAAGTGAAACTAAATGTTTGGAAAGAGCCTTTATGAGGACTTGCGGGTTATAATGGAGGATTTCTGTCATCACCCTTTAAGTAATTCTATGATTATGTATCTGCAAAATGGGAAAAGCCAAAGATTGCATAAATAATGGCAGATTAAAAATTCCTGTAGCTGCATAGGGAGAAGGGAATATGCACTCATGAATGCTGACATATTATATAAGGAAGATACCCTAAGGCATATGCCCTCTGCCTAACCATGCACATTTACAGGTACCATTTTTGGGGCAAAGGCTACTGGTCAGACCAAGACTGAGTGGTCCTCAAAATTACTACATTACTTTCCACTCCCTGGTGATGAGCAACTGGTTGTATGGATAAAAGTAAACTTCTTTAAAACTGTAGAGTCTTCTAGTGCATTTCTGTTTGCGCAAGTGACAGAATATATCTAAAGAGTTATATATGTAAGGAATATGGGAAAATATTAGGAGTAAGTGACCACATATCCACCTTCAATTTTATTCTGCTGGATTCAATGAATGGTCCTTACAATTTGGGGTTGATCCTGTAGAACCAGGGCTGCCATTAAGAGGTGTACTGGGGGTACTGCAGTCAGGGACCCCTAGGCAAAGGGGGATCTAAGATGCAAAGTGTGTTGGTAGGGTTTGGGTGGGATGTGGTCAGAGTTTTTGCATACTTGGGGAATAGCTTTGTGGATCAGGGCTGCATTTTTTTTTCATTGTTGTCCAATTTTACTTGTTTGCAGTATCTACCAAACAGGGGTCCAAGGTGACCTGGGAGAAGGGCCCTGCTACGTAGTAGTATCAGGCCCCATAATTACTGATGGCTGGTAATAACATTAAAAGTCATTTGCTTTGTATAACTGAATGCAACAATTTTTTGTTCACATATTCAATCTTTTATTTATCTCAGATTGGGAAATTAGGGTTCTGATTTGGCTTGGCATTCAGCAAAAATCTTTTGTTAATGATTTGGTATTCAGCCAAATCCAAAAATTATGCATTTATAGTATCTTTAATGGGAAGTTGCTCTTCCTGTTTGAGGCCCTTGAGGAACCACCCTAAATATGTGTTTGAATATATTAAATAAGGGAATAAATTGATGTTGGCGCCAATCCAAGTCCTAAGGATATAGTGGTCCCTGGCTATGCCTGGTCTTGCTTTTTATTATTTAATTAACAACTACCAAACTTCATGTAAGATATGTCCAAGTAGAGACACTTTGAGATAAACAGAGAAAGGATTGTATTTAGCCTCTAACTAGCTGTAACCCACTGTTGGACTCCTGCAGCAAGATGAAAGTGTTCAGCAGCAGGACATGGAACAAGATGAGTATTTGGTGGTACCACTGGTACAAACTTTTCAGAGAGAAATGAACACAAATCATTGAAGAAGATGAAAAATACTTTAGATTCATGTATTTTGTGCCCCCAAGAATTAAGTTTTATATTATCGGAAAAAGGTAAAACATCAGTAACATGAACGGGATGCTGCTGAAATGCTGTATCCTGATCCTGTAGCTAACTCTATGTATATGAGAAAATTGAACGAAAAGATTCAAAAGACTGAAAAAGAAAATGATTGTAGTCCATCAAAAGTCTTGTCAAATCTGAATGAGACGTTTACTAAAAGTTTGTAGTGTTTCATGTGTGTATCAATGTACAATTGTGTACCAGAAACAAGTATTTGTCCGGAAGGTGGTCTTCTTAGTCTATTTAGGCAGAAATGAGGCATTTGGCAAATATAAGACAAAACTGTTTCTGGGCTTTAGGACACTGAGATTTTCAGCTGCAGGTATTGAACATTGGGTTGCTATGAGAAAATCATTATGTAGATGACAAGACTATAAGGTTTTTGTTGCACCATGCACATGCAAGTGGTTTTGTTGGTAGTTAAAATTAAAGTGAAATTTATTTTTGAATTGTGCAGAAAATGAATTACTGTACCTATAGAAAACGGAAGCTTCCACTTGGCCCTGCAGAAGTAAATTTTGGAGTGGCAGCAGCACTTAAATACAGGTGAGGTCAAAAAGAACCACAGGTACAAAGGAATGGAAACCCAGTGGTTAGAAAGAGAGAGAAAGAACAGTTGCCATTGCTATTGTAGAAGCAAATACAGTATTTGTGTGAACATCAAAGCTGAACAGCATGGAAGTACAACTAAGCAAATTGCCCTGAATGAAATAAATGTAATCATGATATAATCGAAAATATGAGTAGCTAACATTTTTTTTCTCTAAATTTAATGTGGAAAGCAAAGGTGAGGTTGTACTTGAAGGACCTGTCATTTTTTAAAGCTATTATTTTTTTTAATTGTGGATATTCACTCCAATGGCATAAGTGTCAATGTATTTTTCAAAACAAGTGACACCTAGTGTAACTTCAAGCAGGTCTTCGACATTTCGTGAATTTCGCAGGAAATTCGCGAATTTTTCGGAGAAGCAAAACTCCATCAATTCGCCCCTCACTAGTTACTTCTGCTCCCACCCCTTGTTCATAGGTTAGATAACTAATAATTTCCAATACTTTCCAATACCTGACCTGTTTCATTCTAGGTGGATGTTATTTTTTTCTTCTTGGTACTTTGCAGTTACAGTGCTACAATCTAGATATCGATCTCTAGATCTATAGATCGATAGATAGAGAGATAGATAGATAGATAGAGAGAGAGAGAGAGAGAGAGAGAGAGAGAGAGAGAGAGATGATAGATGATAGATAGATAGATAGATAGATAGATAGATAGATAGATAGATAGATAGATAGATAGATAGATAGATAGATAGATAGATAGATAGATAGATAGAATACCCTGTAGGAAATATGCCCTTACAGGGATTCTGTCATGGATTTTTTTTAATGTATCTTTTATTTCTAAGTTACACTATTTACACTGTAAATAATTCACTCACAATATAAAATGTAATTCTTGAACCAGCAAGTGTATTTTTTTTAAAAAAACAAACAACTATTGGTGTGCAGGCAGGCATCTCAGGTCATTTTGCCTGGTCATATGCTTTCAGAAAGAGCCAGCACTTGGATGGAACTGCTTTCTGGCAGGCTGTTGTTTCTCCTACTCAATGTAACTGAATGTGTCGCAGTGTGACCTGGATTTTACTATTGAGTGCTGTTCTTAGATCTACCAGGCAGCTGTTATCTTGTGTTATGGAGTTGCTATCTCGTTATCTTCCCATTGTTCTGTTGTTAGACTGCTGGGGAGGAAAGGGAGGGGGTGATATCACTCCAACGTGAAGTACAGCAGAAAAGAATGACTGAAGTTTATCAGAGCACAAGTTACATGACTGGGGGCAGCTGGGAAACTGACAATATGTCTAGCCCCATGTCAGATTTCAAAATTAAATGTAAAAAATCTGTTTGCTCTTTTGAGAAATGGATTTCAGTGCAGAATTCTGCTGGAGCAGCACTATTAACTGATGTGTTTTTTTAAAAAAAAACAAAAACATTTTTTCCCATGACAGTATCCCTTTAAGTCTCAGCTACTGTAAACTTGTGTAGCCTTAGAGTCAACCAATCACATTGAGACCTTTCAGTTGTGTTCTAAAATACCAGATTTATATCGATTGCCTTAGACAGATGCAGATCAACACCAACACATGCCTTTGGATTTAGGCTTTGTAGGAAATCCTTTAATGTTTAATATCAGGCCCCAAGGTCTTTTTTTAATAAGAATGTGCTAATTCATAGAGATATTCTTGACAAATATGAATCTCCTGGTAGGAGTCTGAGAGGAGAGAGAACACAAATACCTCAACTACACAATGAAACAAGCCTTGTCTGTATCTCCGCTTAGTGCCTTGGCCCACTGATCTATTCATCTTCAGTTAGTGCAATATGAACATGGCTGACATGATTTTCATGTGGGATGCTCGCTTCCATACTCCAGCACTTTGAAGTTAGTCAGCCTCACCTTTCAGCAATGTATTGATTTTTTTTTTCAGCTACCATAAAGGCTTTTGAGTTTGAAAGCATATCCATTCTTCATACTTGTGACAGTTACTCCTTCAGTAACTTTTAATATAACCTGCGATGCAACCTCAATACAAGTCATTCTGATCGAAAGTTTGCACTTCAATCCGACAAACACACCTGATAATAAATGCAGCAATATACTGCTTTTTTTGTCCAGTAAGTCTGATCCTGCTTTATACAGGGTTATTATTCAAGAGCTAGGAAAAAGGCCATGAGCTGCAGAATTTGCAGTGAAAAATGATGGTAACGATTATTAAGGTACATTACTTGCGTCGGGGCTGCCATTTTTCACACTTAGTTTGGTGCACAGCGTGTCTCTGCACTGAAGGCTTTTTAATCTATGCACATTAAACCGAATAAGCACGGATTAGGCAGATTTAGAGACCATCCTCATTCAACAGACACACAATAACCCAGAAAGGATTAGTTCTTGCTACTCACTGTCTAGTTTTCTTTAAAATGATAACAGAATGGAAAGTTTAAAATTCGATCCAAATGACTAAATTGGTTTCATATGCTAATGCAACCACCATGGGAGATGACTATGAAAGGCCTGGAATGGAAGGAATAAAGGGATTTAAATCCTTTTCTAGTAGGGCCGAACTGTCAGTGCCAACGTGTGGGTTAATGTCAATCTCATCTCTAGAGGCAGGACACAAGAATAAGCCTCTTGACCCTTCCCCTGTATATAAGGTGTGGCTCCACCTCCCATTGCCAGCTCATTTGTAAAACTTGATGAGGTGGAGTGTATTAGGAAAGTAGGAAGTAAGGTCAAGAGACAGTTAATAACATATAGAAAATTATGTGTCCACAGACCCATACTAAAATCAGCCTGGGTGGGATTTATTATTTATCAGCTCGGGCCTACTAGAAAAGGATTATCAGGTAAGTATAAAATCCCTTTTTCTACTGCACTTCTCTGTGGTGTGTGACACAGTGTTGAGAAGACCGCACAGTTTGTGACGCTATTGTGTCGCGGCGTTCTGACGCTCTCGCTAAGGTTTGACACCTGCTTTGGGAGAAACTGGACACCCACGTCCATACTGACATCAGAGTAGAAGTCGAGACGACCGTGTCCTGAATTGAGACGCGGCACCAAAACACAGGTACCAAACTGGTCGCCTTACGGGTTAAGGGAGTAAGTACAAGAAACTGTAGTTCATTTTATTCTCACCTTATTAGTGTTGGCCATAGAGAGTAATAAAAGGTAGCTCAGCATACTTTTTACTCTAATACAAGTGCTGCTGAATGGTATTGGGTCTATCGAAACAGCATGGTGTACACTGATTCCACTTGCTGTGTGTAAGCAAGGAGGGAATTACTGGCCACTCTGGATCTCCTCTGTTCCATCCAGGGCTGATATCTTCAGGTGATTCCACTTGCTGCACAACGCACTGCAAGGAGGGAAAGTCATCATCAGTTGGGAGACAGCAAAGCATGTCCCCATCCTTGAATGTAAAAGCTCTGAAGCTAAAGGAAAAAGAATTAGAAAGAAAGAAAACTTTTCTGTCCTTTACCTCCGAAGCAGGACAAAGAACTGGCAATGGGAGGTGGAGCCACACCTTATATACCAGGGGAGGGGTCAAGAGTCTTATTCTTCTGTCCTGCCTCCAGAGATGAGATTGACATTAACCCACACGTTTTCACTGACAGGAGGGCCGACTAGAGAAATAGGGGATCTTATACTTACTGATCAACTCACCCCCTTATCTGCGACCTTGCCCTTTAAAGCCTCTCACACAACAAAACAGACAAGACCAGTTTTTTGTTAGCTAATAATGGCCGCAGCATCTTTATAAACTTTTCTTGCTCAAAAACATTTAACCACCAATAAGCTGTAATAATTATTAACCGTTTTCAATACAATTGACATTTTTAACATACATAATATTCCAAATCATTTTTGTAACCCTACTTATTTCTGACCTATCCTGATTCCCCTGGGCAGATGGTCCTGGGATTATCATCTTCTACATTGTACCTCTGTACCGCTGCACCCTTCATGACTTTTGTTTACCCATCAGCCACAGTACACCGACTCAATGGTATTTTTAAATTTTTGTCACCAGAGGACCCGATGCCCGAGTTGTCCAGTTATACAATGTTCCTCCTTCTCTCCGGGAACCCATCATAGCTCCTCCTTTCAACTCCCTGTTTTCCCAGAACCACCGCCAAAGCTGCGACAAGTAACTGCACTTTTCACTCACCTCTTCTCCCTGGAAGCATCTCCCTAGGCAAAATTCCCTGATTGCTTATCATTTGGACTCCGTGTTCTCCTGGAAAGAAAAAAGGCGAGGGAATGATAGGCCTGCTTCTGATCTGTGTTGCTCAACTGCTGGTAGGAAAAGGAAGTTGGCTTTTTCCCTCCTATGCTAACCTATTACTGTTCCCATACTTGTGTTTCCTTCCTCTCCCCCTAGCCTTACAGTCATGCCCTCCTTCCGCCCATACAGGCTCCCTTGTTTCTTTCAGTCAGGTCTCTTTTCCCTAGAACACGAGGATGCTGTACGTAGGTTTCTGCTATAATATACCTACACTAAAGTTAATGTCACACACCCAGCCATTAAATACTACAGAGTTCTGGGGCCAAAATCTGCCTGCTAGCAAGGTTGTTGTTGATAGAGTCAATGACAAATGGCACCAATGGTTGTGGGCTCATTTATTTTGAGGTGTGTTTTGTTGGCATGATGTGCCATCTGATATGTGGATTCCACTGGAAGGATCAGCCTGATAGAGCAAACCTCTTGTCTTGTTCTACTGATTCTTCACATATGCAAATGGGGGTCATTTAATAGGAAAATGAACAATGGAGGGCACTCCCAGAATAGAATTCTTTCTCAGATGCACTAAAATCAGATGGAATGCTCTAAGTCTAAGCAACATCTATAATAAAGACATTTAAAGGCAGCACAGAACACATTGTTGCAGGGCACTCTGTCTGAAAACACAACTTTTGCTGATAAAAGTAGGCTTGGGGTATGTATTAGAAATTGGTCTATAGTCGAGTATTAAGGAACAACCACAATCCCTAATGGCAAGTCTAAGGAAGACCCTAGGGAAGGTAAGTCGAATCAATGTGTTTCCACTGACAACACTCAAAGTTCACAAATAAGGATAATAGTAATTATTGGTACATTATTCTGGCCAATAAAGACTTCAACACGTGTCTGTCATTTTGCAAAGCAACATTATCCTGGAATATTGCCATGATGAAGCTTTAGTGAAACACACATCTGTGAAATTGCTTTGAATAATTTGCCAAGGTATCTATCGGGAGTAAGTACAGTAGAGTTGAGTGTAGGAAAATGGGTAGATGCGATGGATAATAATTTTAGAATGAAATGTGGTACATTTCTTCTATCCCCCTTCTCTTAAAGGAGAAGGAAAGGTTAAAACTAAGTAAGCCTTATCAGAAAGGTCCACCTACATATACCAGTAAACCCTCAAAGTAATGCTGCTTTGAGTCCTCTGTCAAAAGAAACACTACATTTTTTTCCTTCTATTCTGTACACATGGGCTTCTGTATCAGACTTCCTGCCTTCAGCTTAAACCTCCTTGCCCTGGGCGTGAGCATGCTCAGTTTGCTCGTCTTCCCCCCTCCCTTCTCTGCTGTAATCTGAGCCCAGAGCTATAAGTGAGCAGGGTGAGACTCAGGCAGGAAGTGATGTCACACCAAGCTAATACTGCAGCTGCTATCCTAAACAAACAGAGAGCTTCTAGAGCTTTTTACTTAGGTATGGTTAAGCATTCTATAGAATAATCCGAAATAATTGTGCACGCACTCCTGCAGCCAAGGCAATTGAGGTTAACCTCAATTGCCTTGGCTGCAGGAGTGCGTGCACAATTATTTCAGATGATTTCTATTGCCTAAGCTACGGGTTCGGGGCACGGCACCCGGGCCACCTGGCCAATTTGGTGAGTGTAAGCTCTGCTGACCGATTTTAATACTGAAGTTTAATTTGGTTATCTTTCAAGTGACGGACCTGGGGTTTGGACACCCAGGTCATTTTTTCTACTCGGTGAGAATTACCTAGTGGCTGTTTTCCGTCACAGAATGTTTCTAAGATAGATTATATTTCGATGCTTTTTGATAATAGCTTTGTGAAAGAGAGAGATTTGAGCCAGCAATCTCTTTTCGTATATTCTATAGAATAAATCTATCTTGCACTTTTGCAGCTAGTCTATTGGCTATTAAATGCGTCTGTAGCTTTCCTTCTCCTTTCATTTAACTGAAAAATGTGGAAGGCTGTTCTGCAATATACATATGTTTAAGGAGAGTCTGTGAAACAGTTTTCAGGAAGGAAGTGCCTGAATGTACCTATTTTGTACACATGTATAATAATGACATAATTCCTATGCTAATGGCAGAACCAAATTGTGTAAAGCCTCAACCTACACAATGTAGAAAATATATGATGACAACCATATTTATTCTAGTGTCTCATGTATTTTGGCAGCTATACATATGTACCTTCATTATGAGCTATCATAAAATCAGATGTTCCACCTCCATTAACTGCATAATATCCTACTCCTAATTTAGAAGAATATTGTATCAGGCCAGGAAGATCTCATTCATGTTTCTATGGTGGTTTCTGGTTATAGTAGTAATAAAGTTTTCCCAATTATGGAACATTCAAATGACTTTAGAATTGCATTATATGTTTTCTATTTTAGCTGCCCTGCCATCTTATGTAGAAAATCTTCCACCTAGAACTGAAGAAACCTAAATCAATATTCAATAGAGCCTGTAGTGTCAGGTGACCTTTGCCATGATTGGTTATGTAAGCCCTAATTGGTAAATGTGATATAATACTCATTACTACTCTACCTCACTACATTTATCAAATGCCACCCAGTGCAAGAGGGGAAAACTTTAAAAGAGCAAGTCACAAGAGACTCCTTAATGAAATTATGAGCAATATTATAGGTTAAAAACCGTATCATCATTTAATCCCACGTAAAGAAACATTTAACTCTCCAAATGGCATATATTTTGATGATGAATGGTGTTGAATACTTGATAAGTTAAACAGGCAAAACAGAATCCCATTTTCCTCTTAAGCAACAAATCAATTTAAATAGGCAGCATATTTTTTATTGAAGCTAAATTATTTATGAGAGTTAAATTTTAAACAAGAGCCGTATAGGCTTTAGATCACATCCATACATTATTCATAAGAGCTAAATTCCTACAAACATCATCAAAATGCAGCCAGAATGTACTTCTCTGCTAGTATCGGTGGTCTTTTTATTTCATTCCCTAATTCAAATTAGAGAGAAACTTTGTTTTGGAGGCGAAGCAGTAAATAAATTCCCTAGTACTGTTAGTTTCCCTTAATAATGGCAAACTTTAAAGCAGCTCTGATGCCTCAGCTTAGCTGCCTGTAATGGGAAATAGCAGAGTTAGAGCTATGCGTGTGATCATTACTTGCATGTTTTGTCCTTCACTTATCCATTAAGGCTTCAAGAATAGGAAAGTAACAATATATACTGGAGAAATATTGCAGTGCATATATAAACGGTACTAAATCAAACGGGCATATCCAAATAGGTTTTTTTTGGGGAAAATCTCACAGCCAATAAACATGCACATTAAAGAAAACAGAGTTAGTACTTGAAATGACATACCTTATTATAAGGACAGCTAAATTTGACATCAGAAGACAAGTAGTTCTTTTAAAATAAACTCACTAAGACCCAACTTAGAAGGCAGGTAAGTCAAGTCCAACCCACAAGTCAAGACAAATTCAAGCAAAAAAAATGTAGCTATCAAATGGATACCAACTGGATCTTTCTCATAGATGGATTGTCTTTACCCTTAAGATATTAATGAGACATAGAATTTAAATTTATTACAAAATAACACATAAATGATGCTTTGTAGCTGGGGCTTAATTGGACTCATCCTTCAGATTTGGGTTAGATCTTGTAGTACCATTGTAGATAAGGATGTACAAAGACACATTCTCGTCAAGTTTAAAATATAAAAAATAAATATAAATATGAAATATAAGTGAAATATACCTAACTATTATCTGATTCAGAGGTAGTCTTTCTAATTTGCCTCGGGGGGGGGGGGGATTATTCCCTCCTGACACCCAAGAGGGCAATCAGATCAGTGCCTAGAACAAATTTCCATCACTTGGCCTTTTCTCACTTTCTTAATCCAACCCTTTCTAATGTATCTACCAATACAAAAGCTTGAGGGAGTAACAACTTCACAGTCCTCACTATAATAAACCTTTTCAGAATCTCAGGAAAGAATCTCCATTCCACTGAATGGATTATCTTGTGTTCACTGGAAGTTCATATATATATATATTTAGGTATGTTGTATATACTTATATTTATATTTATTCAAATTAAGCAAATCCACACCTCTTCTCCAGCGTAAACAACCCCAACTTGGTCAGTCTTACCTTTCTCATAACTGAGAAATTCCATTCCCTTTATCAGCTTAGTTGCCTTTTTTTCGACTTCCCTCTATTACTTTATCATCCTTTTTAAAGTTGCCCATAGAGGTAACAATTACGATCATCTTTCCTGTGATCATTGGTTGCTTTTTTGAAGCTGAATTATCAGATATACAGGTAGAAACAATAGAATTCTACCTGTATCTGATGATTCAGCAGTAAACACTGGCCGATGTTGGTGTGCCAATCAATGTCCAAGTCTTTTGTGAATATTGGTCGGCTCGTCCAACTTCTGCCATACATGCACCGAATATCGTATGAAACGTTATTTTGTATGATAATATCTGTGCTTCTATGGCCACCTTAAAGGAACAGTTCAGTGTAAAAATAAAAATTAGGTAAATAGATAGGCTGTGCAAAATAAAAAATATTTCTAATATATAAAAAATGTGATGTATAAAGGCTGGAGTGACTGGATGTCTAACATAACAGCCAGAACACTACTTCCTGCTTTTCAGCTGTCTAACTCTGAGTTAGTCAGCGACTTGAAGGGGGGCCACATGGGACATATCTTTTCAGTGAGTTTGCAATTCATCCTCAGCATTCAGCTCAGATTAAAAAAAAAACAGTTATGACCTGTGTGCCCCCCTCAAGTCTCTGATTGGCCACTACCTGGTAACCAATCAATGGAAACCAAGAGAGCTGAAAAGCAGGAAGTAGTGTTCTGGCTATTATGTTAGACATCCAGTCGCTACAGCCTTTATAGTTTACATTTCTGGCTAACTAACTATATTAAAAACCTTTTTTTATTTTGCACAGCCCATCTTTTTACCCAGTTTTTAATTGTATACTGAACAATTTCTTTAAGGATTGAAGACCAAACTCTACGGCATATTCTAGATAGGATATGGGCCTTACCAGTGCTTTGTAAAGAGGGAGCATCACCCTCCTGTCCAGGGAATCTATATCACTTTTAATACATATAAACAATATATTTGCATTTTACTTGGCTTATTGAGTTTCATGAACAACTACCTGTGATTCCGATTATTATTCACATTGGAAAGCTAATTTTGTTTTACTCCAACTCACAGTGGCTCAGATGGTACTACCAATGAGCACCAGCAATCAAGACACTTCATTTTTGTGCCCCGGCCTTTGCCTATATCTATACTTTTAGAACTTTTCCAATTCATGTGCTCATTTTGCATCAATGTGTATATCGAATTAGATTTCATAAAAATAAAATATTTATTAATATTAACCTACGTAATCATTTAGCAAGGTTGACAAATGAGCGGATCTCTTTCCGATAGGCCACCTTGAGGTGGGCAATATTGGGCTGATCCGATCGTGGGCCCTAGGGCCCAACGTCCCTTCTCATTGAGGAATACATGAGGAATACATCAACAAGCCGATGCAGTCCTTACTCCGACGGGATATTTAAATCTGTCAGACACATTCCTATTCCAGACACAGACATTTTATAAGGCCCAAACAAACTAGATATGAAATTGGATTGTTGTTAATGGCCCATTATTCAATGTGAAAGGTGAAAGCTACTTTGGAAAAGCTGGTGACCTATCAAAACTATGAATTTACTACATTTTTCCGCAATGTGTCCTATTTGAAAAATTCTTATTAAACAAAAAAATTCCGGAACATTTTAACACATTTTGTTTTTGACCATTCCTCTCAATTCCTGTAGTTTATAAATATCTCCATTGCAATACTATTTGGTGGTGTCACCCATTAAAAATTGAATAAGTCTTAAGAAGTGAGAAAATCAGTGAAAGTTTTCCACCCACTCATCATTTTGTTAAAGTCATTAAAATGTTGAAAAAAGTGATTCTTGTAACATGTTCTGTTTTGATGGCATTTCTATATCAGTATCAACATATAATTTACTTTATCTTTACTTTTCGCAAAAACTTTCTGACACTTAAATAAAGAAAACCTATTAGAGCCCTAAATCACATGAAGGCTGGATTTGGGGTTTCACAGAAGTATTATTTCTAAGCAGACAGGATGCCAATAAGGCAGTAATTAATCCAAGGACAAGGCTAAGTTTAATATAGACAATGTTGAGTTAGATAAAGGCTTTATCCAGATACAAAGGCTAGAGGAATATATTCTATTGTAATATGGTTTTTACAAATAGTATAGACATATATTCCTTGGACTTCTCTGTTTGACATCACCAAATGTTATTGCAATGGAGATTCCGGGGGTTATTTTCAAAAACTCGACTTAATCTCAGTTTTTTATGAAAGCAAAGCCGACCAAACGCCCTTCCATAAATTGAACTCCTTTATCAATAGGGATGCATCAAACCCACTATTTTTGATATGGCCAAACCCCCGAATCCTTCACGAAAGATTTTTATCCAATAATCCGAAAAAGTCGAGTTTTCGCATCGAAAATTCTATAAAGTCGAGTTTTTGGAGAGTCAGTTGTGCTGACTCGTGCAATACAAATTGATACTTGATTTTGTCATGATGATTTTTCTCTATGTTTTTTAAAAAATTATTGATAAATAAAGAAGCACTGAATCCATGATTCGGTTTGGGATTTGGCTTTTTTCAGCAAGATTCCGATTTGGCCGTACCCTTCTGCCCGGCTGAACCGAATCCAAATCCTAATTCGCATATCCAAATTAGGGGTGGGAAGGGAAAATCATTTTTACTTCCTTTTTTTGGGACAAATTTTCCTCCCAGCCCATTATTTGCATATGCAAATTAGGATTCGGATTCGGTCCGGCCAGGCAGAAGGATTTGGCCGAATCCGATCCTGCTGAAAAAGGCCAAATCCCGAACCGAATCCTGGATTCAGTGCATCCCTATTCATCATTAATTTTTTAAAAATCATAGAGAAAATCATCGTGACAAAATCAAGTATCAATTTGTTTTGCACGACTGACTCTCCTAAAAACTCGACTTTATAGAATTTTCGTTGCGAAAACTTGACTTTTTAGGATTATTGGACAAAAAACCCAGACTTTATCGGATTATCCAGTGCAGATCACGATGCCAAGAAACAACTTCAGGGGCATCTGCCATTGACTTATACATGACCTTGACAGGTTTGAGAAGGAGTATTTTAGGATTCAGATTTTTAGCAGTTTTGTGGTCTCTCTAAAAATGTAATGTACTTTTCCACAAAAAAAATCTGAGTTTATCCCCTAAAAACCTCGATCAGAAAAAAATCAAGGTTTAATAAATGGGCACCTTAGTAGCAAAGCTTGAAGGTTTTGGGACACAGCATTGGCTGTTTTTACTTTACAGATGACAAAGGATGATTGCAAATGTCATCTCACCACAATATACTGCGTGTATTTCCAAACATTACCCCCCAGGAATGACAGTGTAATGAACCACTGGGATTGTTCTGAAGCAGAACCAGAAAAAAAACCTGTTCTAACAAAGCAGAATGAATCAAAGGCATCATATAATATCCCTTGCACCTGTTTCTACCAGCTGCCAGTCATAGAGGGTTACAGTCCAAGAGCTATTCCCCCATTAAGGAAGGGGGAGAGAGGGAGAGAGGATGAAATCTGTCATGAGTTGGTCTTGTTTTTGCCAGATGGAATGCAGGAAAGGTGGCACTATGGAATGGCTGCCGAGAGTCAGTCACGCTGTTTGTCAATGTTATTGCTTTGTTTTGAGAAAGTTCAGTTTTTCTCTGTGATGCAGCAAATCATGGTGGTAGAAAAACATTTCCATCTTCTGTAAATTAGAGCGGCCAGAAGGCTCAGCCAGCAAGGGAAGGAAATACCATTATGTAGGTACAATCGGCAATGAATTCATTTAGTGCTAGAGTCACCCGGAGTGACTTGTGACTTAAATTACTAGACTGTTAATATTCAAGGCTGGATATATATGGCTCAGAACCAAACAGACTGGAATATTAGACATGCGTTCTGCTGTTTATGAGAAATCAAGCCAATAAAATTAAACTTGTGTGTGTAGAATAACAGAGGAGAGGGAAAGTATAACAGGAAAATGTAGTTAAAGAACTAATCCAGAATATTATTACGTGCACTAAGAGTCCCGTTTTATGTTACTGGTAAAAGCACTGAAAACAGTCAGTAATGAATTGTTTTTCTACCTTCAGTCGTGTCACACCTCGAGGAATTGGTTGCAGGTGTATCTTATGTACATATGGGAGAAATGAGAAAACTTCACACTTAATTCACTACCACAACTGTATTCTAGTGGTTATAAAGCCTGAGTGTCCTGTGGGGTCCAAAAGCTAGAGATCCCACGAAGAAGAACATTTCAAGCAAAGTCATACCAAGATCTGTCTAGGGACGTGTGGAATGAATGAGATCCACTATGGATGGAGTAATGTTTACCTTCAGGTGTTTTTCATAAGAATATCCTTAAAGGGTTTCTGTCATGGGAAAACAATTTTTTAACAAAATGCCCCATTAATAGCACTCCTCCAGCAGAGGAGGAGCAAAACAGATTTTTTAATATTCAATTGTAAAATCTGACACGGGGCTAGACATGCTGTCAGTTTCCAAGGTGCCCCCAGTCTAGTGCTCTGCTAAACTTCAGTCAATCTTTACTGCTGCACTGGAGCGATATCACCCTCCAAGCTACCTATTGGGTAGGTAATCAAATAACAGCTCCCTAACACCTTGCTAAAAATACTCCCATGTCCCACCTTATGGTAGATATGAGAGCAGCACTCAATAGTAAAAATCAACATCTGGCTAACCCAAGTCACAATGTCCTTCAGTTACAATGAGCTGAAGAAACAATAGCCTATCTGAAAGCAGTTCCATTGTGAAGTGCTGGCTCTTTCTGAAAGCACAGCACCAGGCACAATAACCTGCCACTCACCAATATTACAACTAAAACAAAATCCAATTATTGGTTCAAGAATAACCTTTAAAATGGTAGAATGACATACAGTACGTGCAATGTACACAGTGATATTTATGAATAAAATTTATACCATGAAAAAATAATAGAATCCCATTAAAGGTGGTGTCACTAGCACAGAAAAGACAGCTATGTCAGGAGCACCCGATGGTGCTCCGTCTCCGTCAGCGCTGAGTCACCAGCGCGATGATGTCACGCATCTGGCATAAAAATTCTAAATAAAAAGACGCTGAGGTCACGGGTTCAATGCCCAATTATAGAATTTGTTTGCTGAACTCCTGGGTGTTCCTAAATTCCTTTTACACTGTTTCCTGGACTTTTGACCCTGCCTGAACTCTGGGCTTTGCTTCTTTGCTGCTAACCTATTGAACTTTTGCCTGTATCCTGACTACGTTCATTCTAGATCCCTTGGTTACCGCAAACTTGAACTTTGTCCTGAAGCTTCCTCCTTAGTCCGGACGTCTCCGCTAGGAGCCGATAGGCCCCCAGATAAGCTATGAGCATCAGAAGAGATGGAAAGCAAAGTCGTGGCAAATCTCAAAGAGGTGCCAAACTAACATGGGATAAAAGGACATTTAAATTACGACTAGGCTAAAACAAAAGAAATCCTTTGGAATAATACAGAAATGTTTAATGTTATTGGGAGTTATGTGAGTGGGCTTTTAAATTACAAATGGAAAGAAACAGGACAAATGATTCTGAGAAAGTCATCAATCAGATATGGAGGATGAGTGTGTGGGAATAAGTGGAAGAGTTTGAAAAGCTGAGTGATGAAGGGGCTCTGTCTGAGTAGGGTGAGAGGAAACATTAGATATTGTGGGAGGAAATCAGAGAGAGGAAAGAGCAATAATGGATCCAGGGAAGATAAAATAGATATCACAGACATTGGTAGGAGGTCTGACATACTGTAAGTGATGAGAGGGAACACTGAGAATGGGAGATAAATAAGCAGTAAAAGGAGAAGTGGCAGAGATGAAGACATGAGCAGAGACAGATAGGAAGAACCATTTATATAGGGTAGAGATAAGCAACACCTGCACTAGCGGGGTGCAAGGTGGAGCCCATTAGCAAACCAATCATTAAGCAATGGAACCCTGGGCTGCTCTCTATATCCTTGTATAATAACTCTCCCACTATGTATCCCTTTTTCTTCTGTAGCCCCCACAAATCATTATCAACACCTTCCTGGGCAGTCCCAATGGCAGGATCCAAAGAAGAGCAAGGCTTTCATCACTGGCAGAACTAGATGTTACTGGGCCCAACAGCAACTTAATTTTAGGGCCTGCAGAGGTTATCCTTAAGTCACATTCAATTAAAGGTTCAGATTATAAATAGCTGAACTCTTTGAAATTTTTGAAGGGTTTGTCCTGGTTCCAAGCTCATTCGCTGACAACAAGTTCTACAAAGGCGGGTCCTTTATAATGCATAATACATTTAAAGAGAAAAATTACCAATATAAGGCCAATAACTTTGTAATCTCACCAGTAATATGAGGCAGGGGTGCAAATGAATCAAATCTACAGCTTGAGGTGGAGGTATCCAACCAAACAGAAAATGGCAGGCACTTACAGATCCCACAGACAGGCTTGTAAAAGTACTGAGAACTTTATTTCAGGCAACAAAGTAGATTAAAACATAGCCTTACTTGTTTCATGCACTTGGGCACTTAAAGTGTAAAATAGAATACAGCTAGAAATGCTGTATTTTGTATACTAAACATAAAAATTAACTTACTGCACAAGAAGCCTAATTAAACAAATGATTTATGCTTTCAAAGTTTGTAGCAGGGGGTCACCATCTTGTAACTTTGTTAAACAAATTTGCAAGACCATGCACATGCTCAGTGTGGTCTAAGATGCTGCTTAGGGATTGTCATAAATTATCAAAACCGCACAAGTCAAATAATATCTGCCAGAAGCTGATACAGCAAGACTGATTAATAATCAGAATATACAGACTGCACTGGGTCCTGTGTTGTTATATAATCTAATGTGTATTTTATAGTTTTTGTATTGTTTAATACAAACTTTCTCCAACTCTTCAGAACCAGTGGCTGCAGCAAAATAATCTTCCAAATAAAATCCCAGTGTATCTGTTGAAGTCTGGCTCCATGATCTTTGTCCCTGCAGCTGGAGTTGGACATGTTAGAGAGGATGTAAAGGCAAAAATAAAATACAATTTTTACTTTATTAACTGAAGAAGAAACCTATCTCCAATATACTTTAATTAAAAAATCTGTATTGTTTTTAAATGAAACCTGACTGTATGCAGTGAAATTCATTTACTTGCTCTGACTGCTGCAGATAGGAATCCCTACATGCAGTACGTAACTAGAGGGGAGCGGGCCCTGGTGCGGAACGTGCAGCCGGGCCCCACGCCTCCCTCCGTACCCAATTATCTCCTGAGGGGGTGCGGGCCCTCGCCTAATTGCAACCCCTGCTCCCACGGTAGTTCTGCCACTGCCTACATAGTTGTAAGGGGGTGTAAAGTGATGAAGAATGTTATGTGCGGGAATGTTGTAATCTTTTTGTGTGACAAAATGTGCATGTATGTAAAATATATATGTTTGTGTGTTGGATGTAATTTCTGGTAATCACCATTAGATGGCAGCAGAGGTCTTTAATTTATTTTTAGATGTAGTTTTTACCCCAGCCACCAGAGGCCACTGTGGGACAGAGAAGGGTATAAAAGGAGGGGTCCTGCCCAAGGTGAGCTGTCTTGATGGGAGGGCGTGGCCAAAGGAACATCATCTGGCTGGTGAGTGGAGACCCCAACAGTAGATAGGAGAAGATAGACAGTAAAGATCTTAAGTGAGCGAGCACTAGGTGCACGAGATAGTCAGGATATTTAGTAAGGGCAGCTGTGGCCCCATCAAGGAGAAAAGTGGAGTTAGTTTCCTACAGGCACTCCAAAAGTGAGGGAACCAGTGATAGTTTAGGACTAGGTAGGAAGGACACCGAGGCTACAGGCCAGGATTTGGATAAAAAGGGCCAAACCTGGAAGAGTGGAGGGGTATCACCCTGAAGGTATCGGGCCACTATTGGAGTATATACCAGACCACTAGTCAATTAGGTGGGATCCAAAGTCCCAAGGAATGTGTGCCTACTTAAAGAGAAACTGGAAAGAAGGAGGTTGTGTAACAACATGTTTAAAGAAGAACAAATTCTGGTGTGCATGTGTACCTGATATGAAAAGCCTCTGGTGTCCAACTCTTCTGTCCAACTTTTCTATTGCGTTCCGTGTGGTAACAGTTGGGTTTACTTCCCCTTTAAAATCTGGAAGCCCTTCCCACATGGTCACTGCTGTTGTGCAGGTAAACAAACAAAGCTGCTCGAGTTCTGGGAAGTCGTTCCCCCCTGCCATTTGGAAGTATGATCTTTCCCTGCAAAGCAGTTAGGGACCGTCTTAAGCTTCCTATCTGCAGCAAAGTGAGAATTTCACTGCATACAGTCAGGTTTCTTATAAAAACGGTACACATTTTTTTAATTGAAGTATATTGGAGATGGATTTCTTTTTCATTAAAGAAAGTAAAAATGGGATTTTATTTTTTTTTGCCTTTACATGCCCTTTAATCTTAGTCTCATTTAGAATGCATGCCATTACCATTGCTAACCAGCCATAGTGTGGGTGCCTAACTCCTAATGAGAGATATGTGGGTAGCTATGGGCATGCTGGGCCGCCTTTTCTGCTCTCTGTTGATCACCGGGGAATAAAATCTAGCTGCGCATATCATTGGTTTAATTAGCTTTTTGTAAAATGGTGAAAGAGCTAACTGTATAGCCACAGCATATAATAATAATATCTTTGAGCATGTTACATATGTAAATGCAGCCCATCTCCACATGATGTTTTTAAAGTATTTACTTTGGTCATTTGCTTGAAAAAAAAAAAGTAATCAGAAAGCAGAGTCCCATTGTGCCGTCCAAGTGACAGCTGACACAGTAAAGTGCATCGCCAATCTCCTGGAGTTCTTTCTAATTTATGCTATCCCCTTATCTAAATGAGTTTCACAGCTTCCCTGCAACTTGAAACATGTAGGAGCATATCTTTAAAGCACAGCATTAGCATACAGGGCCATATTCTTATTAGTCTGCATATTTGAACTCCTACCCCCATTAACATTTCTAAAGGTAGCATATAATTAAAGCTGATTTTCTACTCATTCTTTTTTTTATTTTTTTTTTTTTATTCCTTACCGTAAATTTTTTTTTTATTGAATGGGGCCTTTATACATTTTTGGTGGGATCTTACTCATATATGCTAGGAAAATGTTCATTTTTTTTGTTATCGGGGGGTCATCCCAGGAGGCATAACTGAAACATTTGGAGCACAAGGCTTTATAAAAAGCTGCAAGTTGCACATCAATGTCAATAAGTGGCAAATCATACGTATAGGTCATGATAATGCAGATGGAGTGTATCATTCCTAAGACAATGAATGAGGAGAAAGAGCTAGGTGTTGTTGTCACAGGTGACTTAAAAGCCATCAGAGTATTGTTAATAGAACATGGGAGGCTGTGATTCCATTCTTAGAATGATTATGGAATTACTAGTCAATATCATGCCTGGCTGAGCATTCCTGCGGTGGCTGCATGGGTTCATGCCCTGCATGCAATAAAAATTGAAGGGTAGATTTATCAAAGGTCGAAACAGAAAATGAATGTTGATCTTGATGGAGAATTATTTTCTTGTGCAGATTGAGAGTGGTATCTAAGAACATTTTTTGAGTACAGGCATTGAATCCGAAAGCTCCAAATTATGGCGACGTCCATCTCCCATAGACTCCATTATAATCAAATAATCTAAAGTTTCAAAAATGATTTCCTTTTTTGATGTAATAATAAAACAGTACCTTGTACTTGATCCTAACTAAGATATAATTAGTCCTTATTGGAGGCAAAACAATTCTATTGGGTTTATTTGATGTTTCAATAGTTTTTAAAGCAGACTTAAGGTATGGAGATCCAATTTATGGAAAACCCCAGTCCCCGAGGTCTGGATAACAGGTCCCATACCTGTATTCTCTTTGTCCTACCAAAATCCATTAGAATCAGTGGGTACTTTAGCATGTGTTTCCAGTGCCGGATTTCAATGACGGGCGCCCCTAGGCCACGCGGTCCGACCAGGCGGCCGCGCGGTCCTAGCGCCCACCTCACCTCCCCTTCCCAGCGCGCCGGCGAAAAAACGCCGGCACAGTTGCTGTAATTGAATGGGGACGCACACATCCCCATAATGCGGCTGGGCGGCATGCCGCCCCTATTTTTTTGCCGCCCTAGGCCTTGCCGCAAATCCGGGCCTGTGTGTTTCACCTGACTGTCTTTTCTCCACAACAGTTATTAAGAATTCCCATGTTTCATTAGCATTGAAGGGATACACCGAATCCAGGATTCGGTTTGGGATTCGGCCAGGATTTGGCCTTTTTCAGCAGGATTTGGATTCGGCCGAATCCTTCTGCCCGGCCGGACCAAATCCGAACCCTAATTTGCATATGCAAATTAGGTGGCGGGGAGGGAAATCACAAGACTTTTTGTCAGAAAACAAGGTAAAGTAAAAAATGTTTTCCTCTTCCCGCCACTAATTTGCATATGCAAATTAAGGTTCAGATTTGGTTCGGTATTCGGTCGAATCTTTCACAAATGATTCGGGGGTTCGGCGGAATAGTGGATTCGCTGCATCCCTACTATGGGAACCTTAAAGGGGTTGTTCACATTTAAATGAACTTTGAAGGGGTTATTTACTAAACGCTGAATAACAAAAACCCCAAAAATTTGTGGTTTTTAGTACAAAATACAATTTTTTAGTGGAAAAAAAAACACATTTTTCGGGATTTATTATACCCCGAGGATGGAAATAGTCTGGATCTGAAAATCCGGCAACTCAGATCTTCCAAGGTTGCAAATAAGTCAATGGGAGAAGTCCCAAAGATTTTTTGATCTACGCTGGGTTTCATGCAATAACCTGAAGATTTCAGTGTTTTCGGGGAAAAAATCTGAAAAAAACTGAGATTTCAGGTTGACAATCCAAAAAAAATCGTACAATTCGTATTTTTCACTAAATTTTTCGGGTTTATTCCTGCAAACCAAATTTTCGGAAAAGTGTATTAATAAATAAGGCGAAAAAACCCGTGCGGATCTAGTCAGAGTTTTTTTTTCAGAAAAAATTGAGATAAATACGGATTTAGATAAATAACTCCCTTAGTGTGAAGTAGAGCGTGATATTCTGAGAAAATTTGCAATTACTTTTCATTTTTATTATTTGTAGGGATGCACCGAATCAACTATTTTGGATTCGCCCGAACCCCCCAAATCCTTTGTGAAAGATTCGGCCGAATACCGAACTGAATCCGAATCCTAATTTGCAGGGTGGGAAGGCGAAAATATTTTTTACTTCCTTGTTTTGTGACAAAAAGTTATGTTATTTTCCTCCTGCCCCTAATTTGCATATGCAAATTAGGTTTCAGTTTGGCCGGGCAGAAGGATTAGTCCGAATCCGAATCCTGCTGAAAAGGCTGAATCCTGGCCGAATCCCGAAACGAATCCTGGATTCTGTGCATCCCTAATTATTTGTTTGAGTTAATGAGATTTTTATTTAGCAGCTCTCCAGTTTGCAGTTTCAGCAATCTGTTTACTAGGGTCCAAATTACCCTAGCAGAAGAAGAAGGCAAATAACTTAAAAAGACCAATTGAAAAGTTGCTTAGAATGGGCCATTCTATAACATGCTAAAAGATAACTTGAAGGTGAACCACCCCTTTAATTCTAATTTAAAATGCTAAATGAATGAGTGGCACAGTCTCTGAAACATTTCTCATGCGTGAGATTCGGCAAGTAAGTTGAAATTCTGTTAAATCCAGCCCGGAGTTTGAAAAAGTTGTTGTAAGAGGCCAAATACCAAAGTACATGAGGGCTTACAAGTCTTAGGTCACATCTCATGTATAATACCTGCCCTTGATATAGGCCAAGAAGACTCTATGGGGCAAATTCACTACGATTCGAAGTTGTGCCAGGCGCAACTTCGCCGCACTTCGCCGCACTTCGCCAGGCGTATTTTCACCAGCGCTCCGCAAATTCACTAAAATCCGAAGTTGCGCACAGGGGTAGCGTAAGGTTTGCGAAGTTGCGCTAGCATTGATTCGCTATGTAAAGCGAAGTTACGCTAGCGAAGGCTAATTTGCATACGGCGCGAAATTCAAATTTCAATGGAGGAATACGTATCAGCACTACAAATGCCTAGAAAACCTTCAAATCATCAAATAAAAATTTTATTTTGCCCTACACATGTGCCCACTGTCTAGGTAAGTTGCCATGAGTCAGGAAATGTAGGGGGGAAGGAGGGGAGCCCCAAAAAATTTTTCGATCTTTTTCAGCCTATAACCCATAATGTAGAAAACACGCCAGCATTTTTTGGGACTTAGAAAAAATTTTGAATTTTTTTGAAACAATCCCTATGTACTCTATTGCGCTTCGCAGGTCTGAGGTGGCGAAGGAAGTCTAGCGTAAAAGGTAGCGTTCAGTACACTGCGCAAGTTAGTGAATTTGCGTAGTTACGTCGCTAGCAAAAATTCGCCTGGCGTAAGGGTGCGAAGTAACACTAGCGAAACTACGCCAGCGTTCGTTAGTGAATTTGCGCAGTAACGAAAATGCCAAACGCTAGCGAATTAACGCTAGCGTTCGGCGCTTCGGCGCTTAGTGAATTTGCCCCTATAAGTCAATAGACTTTCTCAGTCTAAGAACAGAAAATAACCCACATCTATGAATATTAGTAAATGCCCTCAGCGAGATAAATTAGTGTTCATTTCAAGCCAGCATCATTTTATTGGTTCTTATTCTCCTTCTCTCTTTCTAAAATATACATATTTTCACTAATTCCACCCAGTGATTCATCACTTCCTGTTTCTTGTTGCTGATGTCTGTTTGTATTTGCTACAATTACCAATGAGTGTTGGTTACGCCCCCATAAGTAATGGCTTTGTAGGCTTTGTAATTAAATACTTATTCTACGGAGCATCTGGAGGAAAGTAGCTGAACAGATGAAGTGGCGGGCCTGTGTACCAAAGCAAGGTGCCGCAGAGCAAATAGCCAGTATTGTAAAATGAAGAATTACAGGGAAGGCGGTTGCATGGAAAATGTGGAACATAACACTTTAGTAAATCAAAGACTGCAAATAATTCACATTAAAAGGTTTGCCTCAGTTTTTTTCCTAATATATGATGATTCCTCATTGAGTTTCCCAAAGATATTCCCATATGTAATGTTTTCTCAATTACAAGGCATGTAGCACTTTTTATATCTTCAAAATAATTTCCCTCTGCCTCCATTCAATCCAGATCTGGCTGACCTCTCCGGTGCACGTCGGCTTCTAACTTACTGGCAAAGTGACACATAAAGGGTATGGGCATATCTGGAAGCTGGAAAATTCCTTTTCCAAGATGGCAGGCACCAACAAGGCAGCAGAGGATGCTTTGCTGTCTCTGATGTCCTTATGTATGAATTAACTCTATACATCATAATAAGATAAATAGAAATGAGAAGGAGCTGATTGGTTATAAAGTTTTGCTGGGCTAAAGCTGAAAATTGCTCTGTTATTTTAACCACTTCAGGACAATGTATCTGATTGGTCAAGGGGTCAACTTCAGGCAACAAATAACGTTTGGCAAGAAAAACATATACATGGTATGGCCGCCTTTTTATTGTTCTATACTGGCCAACTTAGTACATCTTGAGATGACAACCTGCCCCATTCTGAACTGATCAGTATCCGTAGAACCCTCAGCCCATTAATGGTAAAGTTAAAGTAGCATGAAAATGGCTCAGACACAAATGCTTTAACTTACGTTTACTCCCACTCCCAAAGTTCATTGTAGTATATATTCCATTACGTACATACATGAAATTCTGTAGCAATTTTGGTGCTCAGTCTGCAGTTTGTCTTAAAGTGGAGCTCTGGGATTTCCACACTCTAATGCTTAATGAAAAGGACATGACTGAGGGATTACTACTAACTGCCTAATACTTTATGACTTGGTCATAATTACATGTAAGTTTCTACTATGTAACAGTATCTAGCAGTACTATCATCCCATGTGACCACTCTAGGACTTACAGTAAATATGCATTAAAGTCTATAGTTCCTCTCACCTCATATCTTACAAAGTGACATATCTATCTCATCTGTCTGTCTGTCTGTCCGTCCGTCTGTCTGTCTGTCTGTCTGTCTATCTATCATCTATCTATGTAGCTAGCTATCTATCTGTCTGTCTGTCCGACCGTCTGTCTGTCTGTCTGTCTATCTATCATCTATCTATCTTGCTATCTATCTATCTATCTATCTATCTATCTATCTATCTATCTATCTATCTATCTATCTATCTATCTATCATCTATCTATCTATCTATCTATCTATCTATCTCACACTATCTATCATCTATCTATCTATCTATCTATCATCTGTCTGTCTATCTATCTATCTATCTATCTATCTATCATCTATCTATCTATCTATCTATCTATCTATCATCTGTCTGTCTATCTATCTATCTATCTATCTATCTATCTATCTATCTATCTATCATCGGTGATCTATCTATTATCTATCTATCTATTGTATTTGTTACCAAGTAATAATAATAATAACAACAATGTGGCAGCTGTCCATAGTGAATAAGGTCCCCATTATTGTAAATATAAGGATATTAGTAAATCACTGAGAAATTCCGTGATCTTACAAAGGCACCAGGCTGCAGATTGCTTTTATTTATTAAACGGCATAGCGATAATCCAAAAAAGGCTACACTGTTCTTTTTAATTCTGAGTCATGCAACACAAGTGCCACCATGAATGGAATCATGATGAATAATCAAACATAACTGGAGCACTCGCAGGACTTTATCAATGGTGACAAAAATATATAGCTTTGCATTTTGTTATGTGCTGGGACCTTTCTACATATTTTACAGTGTTTTTGCCCCTAAATACTCCCTGTGTACTGATTTGCCTACAGCAGAGCCATATTAGTGGAAGCTCAGAGATGTTCCAGCTGCACACATAGCGCTGAGTGAATCATGCAGAGGGTGTCCACAACATCATGCAATTCATATTCCTGGCTCCCCCGGGGGTGGTTTACAAGGCTGGTTTGGCAAGTACTTGTGCTTTTGGCTGACATTCAAGCTATAGAAAAGCTGCTAATAATATACTTGGTTTTAATAGTCCACCCATCTGTCCATCACATCTGCCCGTCCCTGCAGAAGCTGTTATGAACCATGGCTGTGTTACACGTACTGCCTACTCTGGCGATATTGTCCTTCTCTTAGGGAGGGAAGGACACAGTGATGTGTAATTATCCCACTCCTCACAAAAGAAAATAAACAGGGCTGCAAAAGCAAATAAACCATTTTATTGTCATTCTTTTCAGTGGCGTTTGCTGGATAATTAAAACAGTGGTTCCATGAAAAAAAGAAACACGTGGAGCCATAAAGTCTCCAGCCGCCAAGAGATTCCGTTTCATAAATATCAAAAGCGTTTCATAGCTCAGCAACAGATAGATGTGCTTCCACCTGGGCTTCATGCTCTCAGGCTGATATATCTAGCTGGGTATTTATGAGGGGTGCAATGTATAGCAGTTGAGAAACAAATAACTCTTATATTAAGCGGGACAGGTTGCCACTATCAGGGGAAGCTTGGAGATGTTGTGTAGTTTTAAATGGCTCACATGACAAGTCTACACAGGTATATGGTTATACAGGTATGGGATCAGTTATCCAGAATGCGCTGGACCTGGGGAATGCCAGATAATGGATCGTTCCGTACTTTGGATCTTCATACCATAAATCATGTAAACACAATAGGATGGCTTTGCTTCTAATAAGAATTAAATATATCTTAGTTTGGATCAAATGCAAGCTACTGTTTTATTATTACAGAGAAAAAGGAAATAATTTTAAAAAAATTGGCTTATTTGGATAAAATGGAGTCTATGGGAGTTGGCCTTTCTGTAATTCGGGATAACGGGTTTCCGGATACCTGTACTGGCTTCAGTAACATAATGCTGGGTGTACAAACCATTTTATATGGTTTGATCAGTTTCTAACCAAACTGCATGACTGTCCTTGTGCCATGATACCAACCAAACTGCATATGAAAAAAATGTATCAACCAATGAGCTTATTTGGCATTTGGATTGGGTCATCAGCCAAACTGAAAGTGCAGATGCCACACTTTCACCAAATCAAAGTGCCCTTAAATGGGTCAACTGAGTATGCTCTTCTCCTGATCGGCTCATGGACCAGACAGATGGAGAGCATAGAAAGTACCACATATGTCTAATATAAGTAATTCAAAAAATTACTTCTGCCTTCTGATTGTTTCATTCATTTGTACAAAGCATACAAACAATCGGTAGAACACTAAGTAAAGGAGAACTGCAGCTCCTCATCACTTCCTCATCTTCCAAAGCATCATAGACTGGTTAACTTGGTGCGTTAGCAGATAAAATGTAATATGTATGATTCTTGAACCGTCAGTTATACATGCATGGATATTGTTTTGGATCAGAGGGCCACCATACACATTGTACATGATTTTATGGATATGTGTATGGCCAGCTTAAGTCAACAAGTATTTTGCATTGCCCCTTATTTGTATAGTGTCAACGTCTTATAATAAATTACAGAGATTGATGATCTGTCCCTGGTTCAGTGGTGCTTACAACATCAGGTCCCTGTCATGCAGACATACCTACTATGCTGAATATGGTTGAATTGGGGGGGGTTTGCAGGTAAGATTGGAACAGTGGCAGGGGAACTCATCCTGAAAGTCTGTTAGGGTGAGAATTAGGAGAATGCCTCTTTGCTCTCCTAGATACAACTGAAAGCTCAGCTTGAAGCAGGGTTACCAGATCACTTGAAAATCCAGCTAGAAGGACTGCATTAATTGCAATTGAATTCAAATGCAACCAGTGGCCTTGCAATGAGCATTTTTAAGCAGTGTCCCTGAATTTTCAAGTGATCTCGCAACCCTAGCTTGAAGGTTAGTTCAAGTGAGAATTTTTGCCTTCCTAGATATTAATTTAACTATGACTGAATGACACCAATATATTCCAAACGACTAATAATATTGTTATTAGTCAAATCAGGGCCTGCCCCAAGGCTGGGTTTTCAAAGTGGAGTTGAACTGAAAAATCTGCCAACTATTGGTTTTGAAGGGCCATTAATATATATTGCACCTATAGACCTACAGATTGCTAGCTCAGATATTCCTCACCTATACAGACTATGGGGGGGGGGGATTTCATTATGCTTCTTTATTAGTCCATTTTGGTTGTTTTGTGAGCCCATTTAGTGTCATTGCTTTCATTTACTCATCTCTGGAGTATGTTTCTGCTTTATAGATTACATACTTTATAATAGTACGTGAAGACTTTTAATGTTCCATTAAATTGAAAGTAATGGTCATTATCTATTGGGAAGCAAATACCCTATTGTGCCACAGCCACTAAATAGATGCACCCCAGTAGGCATAACATGCTCTAGCAGCCAATGTTCTGATTACTTTAAGGTCACCATCAAGCCATCTGTTAAAGGTCAGGTCATTACTCCAGCTGCCTTTGGCTTGCTGAATTTATATTTATTTGAATTATTGAAGCTAAAAAATATCCGACCACCTAAAATGAGCACTTTAAATTAAATGTAGCATAATAAGACATACTCTACACATATTTCTTTATTGTATCTCATGGGCAATTCCACATCAAGTAGCCAATCGCAGGATAAATACAGTGGCAATAAAATACCGCCCAGACCATATGGCAGGATACAGTACCAATTCCATATACAGGTATGGGACCTTTTGTCTAGAATGCTTAGGACCTGGGGTTTTCTGGATAATGGATTATCTGTAATCTGGATCTCCATATTTTGTCTACTAGAACATTTTGGAAAATGAAATAAACTGAATAGGCTGGTTTTGCCTTCAATAAGGATTAATTATATCTTTGTTTGGATCAAGTACAAGCTACTGTTTTATTATTACAGAGAACAAAAATTTGGATTATTTGGATATAATGGAGTCTAGGGGAGATGGCCTTTCTGTAATTCAGAGCTTTCTGGATAATGGGTTTCCCAATTACGGATAATCCACCCAGAACACATGGTAAGATTAACAGTGTAAAATTCAAGTGTAAGACTTCAGAGCATGACAAACTAAATGCAGCGCTGGTTCCATGTGTAATAATCCAGGAATGCATGGCAGGATAACTCTAGTGGCAATGTCATAAATATAATAACCCCAGGAAACATGGCTGATTAAAGTGCCAACTTCATCTTTAATACCTCCTTTATGTTTGCTGTAGGAAACTTATTGACGTTGGATGGGGAGCCTTAGCCTTTCTTAAAATCCAGCCATGAATGTGATCTCTGAATGTGTCTGACCATGAGTCGATAGGGGATAGCAAAATGCACATTTTCTGCTAGTCCAACAAGATAGACTGTTGAAACTGGCACCCAAGCTGACATAAATGGTCATACAGTCTGGTGCTGTGGCTGAAACTGGCCAAAAAGCCCAACCAAATCTGGATATGTACAGCCAAGTATTATAGGAATGACTACCATTAGCACAAACACACAGCTCAGCTTAGCAAGGTTTGCAGAATGAGAAACAGAGCCCCTTACTCAGAACCACCACCAGGGGCTGCAACAACATTTCCAATAAACTCCAAACCTCATCCGACAAGCGTGATCTCCCCAATACAGATGCGCTTGAAAAACTACACTCATTGGAAAGCAGGCTACAGCAATGGCCAGTGCCCAGAGACCTGCACGGTGAAATAGAGTTTTAATTTATAGCACACAGAAAGGTTCTGTAAGGTGCGCAGTACAGCCTTCTGCATCAGGCATATGCCGCATTTCTATGTCTATAGAGTCAAAGACAAGAGGTTGTTGTGTACATGGAATGCAGAGAAACAAACCGACAAGTAGCTGCAGGAGTAATGGCTGTAAATGCTTAAATGAAAACTATACCCCTTAAGCAACAGATAGTTTATTTCATATTAAGTGGCATATTAAAGAATCTTACCGAACTGGTCTATATATTTAAGTAAATCTTGCCCTTATACATCTCTTGCCTTGAGCCACCATTTCGAAGGAGAATTCGACCCCTTATTAAAAAAAGCCCTACCCCCCTACCCTACATCAACCCTCCTCCCCCCCAGCCTAGCTGCTACCCTGGGTCAATGCCCCTAACTTTTTACTTACCCCTTGGTGCAGATTTAGGGCATCTGAGTTCACTGCAGCCATCTTCTTCTGTAATCTTCGGGTCTTCTGGCGCTTTTGCAATTTCCGTGACTTTCATCGCATGTGCAGTTGTTCGGCAGACTGCTCCAACTGCGCATTCGCCTATACGGCACTTACTTCCCGAAGATTACCGAAGAAGAAGAAGATGGCTGCCGCAAACTCCGATGCCCTTTACCTGGGGTAGCAGCTAGCCGGGGGTCTATGTAGGGTAGGGGAGTAGGGGTCGAATTCTCCTTTAACATGAAGCAAACTCCATAACACAGTAAGCTTAAGTAACAGAGAAAACAGATTAGATTCAACATAAAGCCTTATACATAAGATGCTAAACAGCATCAACAGGAAATATGTTCACAATTACTTTATCTCATAATTATCAGAGGTCCTCTGCACTCAACCCATCATCAATATATTAAGGACTTTGAGACATTTTGTGCCTAAGGCCTATGTCTGATAATATATTGATAATGGGTCGAGTGCAGAGGACCTCTTGTCTTTGTCTGTATGAATTTTGTGGGCACACCTAAAGTTTTAAAATGTAGTGTGGAGCACGACTTTCCCCTTTTTTTTTGCATATCTATGTCTCCCGCTATAGCAGCAGCCATCTCCATAGTGCTTTGCTGCTGCACTTATCTAATCTCCCATCATTGTTGGGGTGCCCTAAAACATATATGGCCTTAGGCAGCCTCTCTGACCTGTTACCAGTAGTATTAGGATCATACAGGCTCTATAGGAGGAATACAGAGTGTTCAGCTTATCTGAAGGCAGGGATTTGTAGCTATCCCTTCTATAAAGCATTAATAAGGATTACCTGTATAATATGGCTCCCCATGTAACTGTGGTGCTCATGCTCATGCAGAATAGGACTGAGAATCTCCTCTATGTGTTAGGAGCAGTTATGCAAAAAGCCTATTAAAAAGAAAATCCATATTTGTGGCACTCCAGCTGGGTCTGAAATTAGTAAATGGGCAATGTTTGTGAATGCTGCTGTGGATATTGCTCTATACACTATTGCTGGGCTGCACACAGATCTCTGCTTCATAGATGAGTTGGGTGATCAGGGAAAATGAGGAATCTTGATATATTTCCCTGCTCCTAGTGCTAAGTAAGCTTCCTGTTCTTGCAAAGTATCTTTGCTTGCCCCCGAGTTCTCTTACTTGGCTCTCCCCCCAATGTTTATTTCTCGGCCTTGTGTTGCCATATATCCAGCTGAATCCAGGTATCTTTCTTCCTTTGTTATACAGTACATGACCTGCCATGGTATATGTAACAACATGGGGAAAACAGTCTGAGCAGACAGTGCGGCCATTTGATAAATCTCCCGGGAGCTTTGTTGATGCAACAAATAACGTCTCAATGTGATCAGGCCTTAGAGAGCACTTGGGCTCAATGCTATTTATCAAACTTTGCGCTTAATGCATTATGGATTTATTGAATAGGAAAATGTACTGCAATGATTTCTGTCCGGAACGCAACTGTATTCAAGTGAATGGACCACAACCATTAACTGTTTACTGGACAGTAGAGCAGGAACTAGGAATTGACAGATGCACCAGTGTGTCTGGTGAAACCTCTTATCATCATCCGGAAAAAAATCATGTTGAACGACATTCTATGGAAGACAACGATTGTGTCACAGGTACAATGGTTGGTAAGGAGAATGTGGAGCAATTCAAGGTAGGGATGCACCAAATCCAGGTTTCAGCCATTTTAAGCAGGATTCAGATTCGATTAAATCTCTTTTTTTCTTCTGGCCCCTAATTTGCATATGTAAATTAGGATTTGGATTTGGTTCTGTATTCAGCCAAATCTTTTTACAAGAAAGGGGCCTCAGTTAAATTTGGTGCTGGGACCAGGGTTGAACTGGGTCAGCAGGATATCAGGTAAAAACCCAATGAGACCCAGCCCTTGTGGGCCTTGCCTCATCCATTTACTGCCCGCACAGGCCCACGTTGCTCCCTGATATCCTCCCAGGCCCCCGATTGCACATGTGGCTTGGGCAGGAAGCCTGTAGGGGGAATGTGGTTGAGGATTCCTTTTGTCAGAAGCCTCAGTGGGCCTCCAATCCTCAAGTCTGAAGCTGCTGGGTCCTGGAGCAGGTAGTTACTTTACTGCAGCCTTGAACACAAGTTTGGGAGCATTGGTGAATGCACAGCTATATAGCTACAAGGTTACAATTGCACCCAGAGCCTTGAAGGTGACACTGTGGGCACAAATGCTCACAGAAGGGGTGCGTTCACATCATATAGGCAGTAGATGAAGATGCATAATGAAAGCATAAAGGGAGCAAGAGCAAGGAACAAATGGCCATTGAAGGCATTACTGTATTTGTATGGTAAAGACTAAGAAGGTGCCTTATACCAAACTTTAGACATCTAGCTACACCACTGACTGAAGGGCCAGGATTTGCTCCTTTGCCAGAAAACAGAATGTATATCAATTCATGCTAGGGCTCTACCACTGACACTAATAACACATTCATCTACAGATGGCGTGAAACATGCACATTTTGGAAAAAACAAAAAAAACAACCACCGCACGGCGTATTATATTATATGAGCAGAATTCTGTCCGCATAACCTTGTCGATTTTAGCATATTCTGTATTTGCAAAATCTCTCCCCCCCTCTCCCGTCATTCAATCTCTATTACCTTCCCCCCACACGCACAATCAGGCAAATCCCCTCATTTACAAACAGAGCACGTAGCACGCAAGCAGTAATAGCAGCATTCTCTTATTTACTCACTGCCTGGACTGTGCATTGCTTTAACAAACTAGCCCAAACACAAGAGACAAGCTACGCTCCCCCTTGGTTGTTAAAGCAGCTCCCCTAATGAGGCAGGTAAGTGAATGCACAAAGGAGAAGATCTCTGGCAGACTCTCAGCCTTGGTTACGGTGAATAAAATATTCTGGATACTGCAAGGCTCATCTGCCAACACCTCTGGTGTTCCTGTCACAACCCTCTGTAGTACGTCCCTTTCTCAGAACCAGTGAAAGCCATATTTATTGCATTAACCTGAGCATTAGTGCCCTTCAGGGGTCACACTCACCAGCAGCATAAAAGATGACCTCTGCCTTGTAAAACCATAAAATGTGCAATCCCAGACCCAAAGGGAATAGAAAGCTAAGATTAAACAATAACCCTAAAAGTATGTACCATATCTTTAAAATGTATATAAATATCGGATATGCATAGAAAATGGTATTGTTATTTCACTAACTGCAATGCAGCAACATTATTTGATACCACTTGCTGCATCCTATTAAAAACTCATTAGTTCTCAGTGTAAAATGGAGCACGAACACGTGGCACTAGACGGCTAATTACAGCCACAAACACATAATAGTTGGAAAAAATCTTTCCAAGTCTCGTCAGCATAACATAAACCCTTTTTAGAAAAGTTTAGTGCTGTGGACGGATGACATATGGAAGTGGCCTCACCTGTAACTTTATTGCACTTAAGATTCTCTGTCTGTGACCTATAAGAATTGGCTTTTATGGTCACATTAATGACAAGGTTGGAAGGTAGGGCTCCCATTTAACAGTCCGGGCACAGATTGTTTGCCTGAGGGAGCTGGTATTTCTAGACGGAATTTAAACTACCTTTGTGGTTCGGGGATATCTGAAAAACCATGAAGGAGAAAATGTCAGGGAAATGGAGGAGCGAGAATGGCAACTAAGGACGAATCCAAGGAGAAACCCAGAAGCCAAATCAACAGTAAATAATCGAGCTGGAGAAAAGCACCTTAACAGAATCCTTTTGCAGCTATCATAATAGAGGGGACGCAAGGAGGACAAAAAATATATCCTTCGTATGGATGAACTTTCAATATTTTAGTCCTCAAAAATAATGATTTCCAGTCTTTGCAGTTGATCAATCATGAATCTGTCCTACAAAGCTCTACAGTATAATTAAATGTCAAGGTATTAAAAAAAGGTTGTGGATAGTATATTGATGAAACTCTTTCTTACTATATTTCATACCTGAATAGTTTATGAATTATGATATGGTAAGTGCTCCCATCTGCCATCTGCCATCACATTCCACTTTTTTCCTGCAATTGTAGGGAATGATGGGAGAGGCAAGTCACAGCAATATAGATACCAAAATGTCTAGGACAGTTGTTTTCAAACTTTTATTATTTGCCCATATGCAGCTAAACCTTTACTCTCGGCTTTTCCTTTCGCATCCCGTCCAGACGTTAATAGTGCAACTACAACTTGCTAAAGGAAGGACCAAGCCCAAGCGGCAAAGTGCATTTATTCACACAACATGTTTCAGGTGTCGAACCCTGTGAGTGATACAATTAAAAGTGAGAATAAATAACCAAACATCAACATTGTACACACCTCCAACTCCTCTCCTTCGTTTAGTTGCAGCTGTGTGTCCAAGTCCTGATAAAGGTTTGACACCCGAAACATGTCGTGTGAGTAAATGCACTTTGCAGAAAATTGCTGCTTGGGCTTGGTCCTTCTTTAGGAATGTTGTGTTTTCAAACTCTAGAGCTGCCCTCCTATGAGGGTCCTGGAGCAGTAGCTTGGGGTGTCATCTGGTGACCAGTTACAATGAGAGGAGAGAATGTTGAAATATTCCTGGAAGCCTGTCTTGATGGTCTGGTATGTTAGAATAATAGGAAGGGAGTCCTGAACCTTTTTTTTTTTTTACCAGTGAGCCACATTCAGAAGTAGAAAGAGTTGGCATAAAAAATGTTCCTGGATGGCACAGTAATTGTACGTTTAGTAGCCCCTATGTGGACTGGCAGCCTACAGAAGACTCCGTTTGGCAGTACACCTGGTTTTTATGCAACCAAAACCTGCCTCCAAACCAAGAATTCAAAAATAAGCACCTTCTTTGAGGCTACTGGGAGCAAAATTTAAGGCGTTGGTAAGCAATATGTTACTCATGAGCCACTGGTTGGGGATCGCTGTATTTGAAGAACACTAATTTGTTGTCCTAAGTTGTCAAAGAACTAAAAAGCAATGGTCGATACAGTAAAATTTCCATAAATCTGTGACTATGTTATGGGATAAAGGAGGTCCTGAACAATTATTGAAACTCAAAGGAGGGCTTCAAACTTCAAAGTCTGAAAGTATGTTAGGGGATGGGGATGGGCAATTGGCTTACATGCATTGCCTCTGCTTATTTGTATCATACAGTCTCTGGTGAGCTTGCTTGCAGACCAAAGTAGTTGGCACTTTGGTCACTATCTTTATCTATTGAGACTGTGCATCAGTTTGTCCCTGAAGGGGTCCAACATTGTGGTTCATTCAGCAGCTTTTGGACCGGCTGTCTCTGTTGTCGCTTCCCTACATATCTACACCTGTGCATGTAATGTGTGATATACAAATTCCTCACATTGCCAGACTGATGCTGTAGCTATCCTTCCACTATGCGGCCAACTTGGTTTTTTCAAGGGTGTAAGTCACCTGAATCATAAAACTGGGTCCGTAAGAATCAACTAATAAAGGTTGACTGAGAATAATGAATACAAATGATTCTTCCTCTGGAGGGAGGCACAGCGGTTGTGTTAAAATTTAATTCACCATTTAAGCACACTGGGCAGTATCTTAACAATTATTGTATGCTTTATTTTTTGTATGTTTATTTATTAAGATTCTTTTATATGTTTGCCTTCTTCTTCTTCAAATGGCGGTCACTGACTCCATCTAAAAAGCTTTGTAAGCTGACAAATGTTTTGTTATTGATACTTATTTCTATTCAGACCCTCTCCTATTCATATTCCAGTCTCACATTCAAATAAATGAGAGAGCTACAAATATTAACCGTCATAGAAAGTAGCATTTCAGACATTGCCTATTTATAACCAAAACTGCTTGTCTTGCAGAAGTCCTGCAATTGTAAGTGGTGCGAGGCATCTGTCAGCAGATGGATCAAACTAAATCTGATTCTCAGGATCAATACAACTCATTGTGAAAGTGCAGCATTGTCTTAAATGGCTTTGACATTTGTTCACAAACATAACAGTTATCTTCATTATTGAGACGCTCTATCATTACTCTGTGATATCATTGTAATAAAACTGACACTTTTTATGCCTATGTCCCTTTCTGTAGGTGCTGGTGGGCATTCATTTTGGAAAGTCTTCTGCTGTCTGGACAAAGAATTTCCACTTTCTTTGGAAAGGCAGCAATAGAAGTAGTATGGAACGTGTGAAGTACAGCACCCTCTAAATGCTGCCGGGCATAAAAGAAAAATAAACTTTTTAAAAAAAATAAAGATTAGGTATTTCAAACACACAACACTATAATATAACAGGAAGGTAGTTTTGTTGTTCCTCAATGAGCTTCAGAGTTAACTAACACTATATATATATGACAACCAAAGCATTTATTCCTCCCACCTATATATCCATACATTGAGTCAGTATATTAATGTCCTTCTCTGCTGGGCATGATTGGGGTGATCCATGCATAGGAAGGCATTATGTTACAGTACATTCTCGTTGCATTAAGTACAGAAGATTTCCCCTGTAGCTAATTGCAAACTGGGCATGTTTTTGTCATATGTGCATATGTCACCTCGTGAATTCTGCTTGTCTAATTAAGCCTTGTGCTTTCATGTAGACAACTAAACTGGCCAAGAATGCATCTATACGTCCCAAAGGATAAAATGCAATCACTAAATAATCACCGCTATATGAGCACCGTATATTACGTTTTATTCACCGGGATAAATGTACTTACAGCCCACAGTATTCAGACTTTTCAGATACATGGTGGCAACACATTAATGTGATCAGACTGAATTATATGATGTCGTGGTTCTAATCAACTAAAATTAGGAGTGATGGCTTTCAAAACTCTGCTCATTTTAACAAGATAATCCATTTTAGTCATAGGGAATTGTCAATGGAGAATGTATCATTCATTCAAGATTCAAGATCACAAACTGATCAAGGAAATCAGTGGGAAACCAATATGTATGTAACATGTATAGCAGTGCAGTAGAAGGAGAGTTATAGTGCAAGGGGAAGCTTACATGGAGGGAGAGCAGGTAGGGAAACAATTAGCCATCTTTAATAGCCAAAAGTTTCTATCAAAGCTGTAGCCATTTTATATTTAATAGTAAAGGTTTTGATTGGTGACCTTGACCCAGGACAACATAGGGCTCAGTGTGGGTTTTTACTGGTGCTCAGTGTCAATACAGAAAAGAACAGACTCCCATGCTTTTTTATTGGAGGGAGCAGGTTAGCCCTTAGGCACAATACTGTTGGCTTATGCAGTAGCTAGTGCAATGCAAGGGGGAGATAACTGTTCTGTAGAACTTCTGTTCTGTTGGTTGTATGGAACCACACCAAGAGGACACATGGTTGGATATAAAGGAAGAAATTGTGGACTTTTCTCCCTAGATCATTTCAAGAAAGGGTTGGAGAACATCAGAGTTCCTGTACTGAAACAGACCTTAGAAAGGGAACCACGAGAAAAAAGTCAAGTGCTTATTCTTAAAATATAATTTTATTTTTTTACAATAAAATGGCATTATATGTGAAAGAATTTATGAGCTAGAGCATGTGCAGTAGTAGCATGTACAGTAGTAGCATGCGCTCATAACAGATACATTCATAGAATCAAAACTCATTCATTTGAAGATCTGTCTTACTCTCTCTTCACAAAACTTACCAATAAACCTCTCCTTTTTTCTTTTTAGTAAGGGCAATACACCAGCATACAAAAAACCCTCCTACATGGTAACCCTCTTTTATCTGCCAAAGCCCTGTTGTCAGGCTCATGTAATGAGTGCTTCAAAGGAGCGTTAGCATCTATTTAAAATGGAGAGGGGGATATTAGACTTCAAAAAGCGACAAATAGTTTCATCCAGACAGAGAGGCGATTGACACATGTGACAGATTTTCTACCAGCAGGATCTCTCCAAGGGGCCTCTCAGTAATATTCCATTGCCATAGACTGGCAGACTTGAATCAACTCATTGCTTTGCTTGCTAGACATCTCAAATGTCCAACCAAAATACTCCAGCTACAAAATTATGGGTAGTCAGTAAGGTTTTCCTCTTAAAGCTTGTAGATTCCAGATCACTTACTCTTCTGAACTTTTTCCATCTATCTGCTGATGGCTATCATCTATCTATCTATCTATCTATCTATCTATCTATCTATCTATCTATCTATCTATCTATCTATCTATTATCTATCTATCTATCTATCTATCTATCTATCTATCTATCTATCTATCTATCTATCTATCAATCTATCTATCTATCTATCTTCTATCATCTATCAATCAACATAAGGGGTTCTTCACAGTCAGGCAAACAGAATCACTGGCACACGTGGCAATTCAGGTGCCGGGTTACCCCGTGCTCTTTATTGTGCGGACGTGGTTCTTCACAGTCAGGACAGTGAGGTTGTGGAATGCACTGCCGGGTGATGTTGTGATGCTGATTCAGTTAATGCCTTTAAGAATGGCTTGGATGATTTTTTGGACAGACATAATATCAAAGGCTATTGTGATACTAAGCTCTATAGTTAGTATAGGTATGGGTATATAGAATGTAATTAAAAGTAGGGAGGGGTGTGTGTATGGATGCTGGGGTTTCATTTGGAGGGGTTGAACTTGATGGACTATCATCATATATTATCTATCTATCTATCTATCTATCTATCTATCTATCTATCATCTATCTATCATCATATATTATCTATCTATCTATCTCTCTCTCTCTCTCTCTCTCTCTCTCTCTCTCTCTCTCTCTCTCTCTCTCTATCTATTCATCTGTCTATTATCTATCGACAACATGCATTCACACAGCCAATCATTCACACAGCTAAGCACCACTGACTGCCAAGAATATTACTTTATGTTATCATATTCCATACCCCTTCTTCATTGCCACCAGCTACTCCAGCTGTATATATTTAAAATATGAATCTTTTTTAAAGGGTGGGCATCATTTATACATAAAGGTATACTTTCAAAAGGTATGCTAATGTTGGCCCCTGCTGCATGTTCTTGTTAAGATTATGATTTTGTCCCATATCTTGATGGATGTGCCAGTACAGGATTTAAATCCCAAAAGCCTATATCCAAGATCTACTGTTTCATAAATACTGGATGCTATGCTGCTAATCGCAAAGGATTTTATGCACCTCAGCGGTGTTAGGAAATTCCTGTTTATTACTGAGTTGTAATTAGCACTTTTTATGTAGAAAGTTAGTGACATCTGGCTTCTGCTGAGAAATACAGCTTTCTACTTGGCTGAGGTGCCACTATGAGCCACTATGAACTTATTTTAGAACCAGAACTTGGATGGTAAATATTTATTGAAATGTGAATTGATCTTATGTTCCCTGTGTGATTTCTGTGATTATTAAATGATGCCTTTATAAACAACCAACTTTTCTGAGCATTGCTAGTGTATTAAAATCCATTTAGTGCTTTCTACTTTCCAGTATAGTTTAAGGTATGATATAAAGCCAGTTGTCATTCAGATATCTAGCATTTCTGTCCATTTGGGAACAGGCATAATTTCTGTGCCTTTGAAATGTTCATGTTGACAAAGTAATGTTTGTGCAGCTCCTGTTTCTTTTAATACTTGGCCAATCAGCAATTTCCTAATTTTCCATCCTGGACATAAAGCTGGCAATAGATGTAAAGATTTGTAAAAGATCTTTATCATGAGTACACGATTATCTCAAAACGATCGTTTAAGTGTACGATTTGTCCATCAACTAAAAAGACCATTTCAAGCGATATTGCCAGGAAACACTGGGATCGCTAAATGTTTTTAACCTGGTCGGACGAAAAATCAGAAAATGTACAATCCCACTAACCTCACGATAATCTGACGGATTGTTCGGATTGCACTGAAATCGATCATTCACCAACGAAAGATCTTTGCGTCTATGGGGACCTTAACTCAAGGCATAAGAATTGGTTGTGGTAAGTGGATATTTTAACTGTTGTTGCAGGAATAAGCCATTACTACTACAGGTCTGGGATCCATTATCCGGAATTCCGTTATGCAGAAAGCTCTGGATAACAGGAAGGGAAGGCAGTCTTCCATAGACTCCATTTCATTCAAATAATCCACATTTTAAATAACCATTTTCTCTGTATTTAATAGTTAACAGGCAATAAGCGAAAATTAGGAATACAAGTTGTGGAGAAAAAGCGCAAAAGAAGGCTACGGAAATATGGTGAGCATGAAAGAAAGGAATAAGTGATGTGAGGGTATGTAATGACTATAGCTTACCCTGGTGGTCCAGTGGCCTTCCCTTGTGGTCTAGTGGCTGGCAGGGATGCCCCCTGTGCCTCTGGAAGCGACGCCCGTCACGTGCTTTCTATTCCCTTCAGCGCTGGTTCTCCTATGGCTTCCGGGTTTATACGCCGATGTGACGATGTGATCACGCAATGACGCGAAATTCAAAGTATTTAAAGGGGATTTGAATGAAATGGTAGTATCCTAGGTGTTTATTCCTTGTGAATCCTGCTTGATCTATTGATATTGACCCTTGCCTGCCTGCTGATTATTCTGAACTTTCCAATCTGACCCTTGTCTGCCTGCTGACTATTTTACTCTCTCCAATCCTGATCCTAGCCTGTCTGACCATTCCTTGAACTGTTCCTGCATCGACCCGGCCTGTCTGACTATTCTTGTAATTTTCTTGTGCTGGCCCGGTCTGCCTGTCCACGTTATATTGTCTGGCCCATCTTCCAAGCTGTGTTGTCTTCCATCCAGTATCCTTGGTAAAACGATCGTGCCCCTTTGCTCGTCCAGAACCTTTAGCTTTGCTCCTCTCTTAGTAAGACCTGACAGCATCCAATTATCTGAGGGCTCTTCCCAAGGTGAAAGATGGCTGTTAAAGTCAGAAGCAAGAGTTCTTGGTTCTGGATTTAGGGTGCCGTTCGTGACAGGGGAGTAGAGTGAATAGATGTTATACATAATAGAAAAAGTAGAGAATGGCTATTTTGTTAATACTAGGTACTGTAGTTCTTAGTACAGATACAGAATATGTTATCTGAAAGACTGTTATCCAGAAACCCCCATCTCCCATAGGGGCAAATTCACTAAGCCGCGAAGCGCCGAACGCTAGCGTTAATTCGCTAGCGTTTGGCATTTTCGCTACTGCGCAAATTCACTAACGAACGCGAATTTTCGCTAGCGACGAAACTACGCAAATTCACTAACTTGCGCAGTGTACTGAACGCTACCTTTTACGCTAGACTTCCTTCGCCACCTCAGACCTGGCAAAGCGCAATAGAGTAGATAGGGATTGTTTAAAAAAAAGTCAATTTTTTTCTAATTCCCAAAAAACGCTGGCGTGTTTTCTACATGATGGCTGATAGGCTGAAAAAGATTGAAAAATTTTTGGGGCTCCCCTTCCTCCCCCCTACATTTGCTGACTCATGGCAACTTACCTAGACAGTGGGCACATGTGTAGGGCAAAATACATTTTTTATTGGCTGATTTGAAGGTTTTCTAGGCATTTGTAGTGCAGATACGTGTTCCTCCATTGAAATTTGAATTTCGCGCCGTATGCAAATTAGCCTTCGCTAGCGTAACTTCGCTTTATATAGCGAATCAACGCTAGCGCAACTCCGCAACCTTACGCTACCCCTGGGCGCAACTTCGGATTTTAGTGAATTTGCGGAGCCCTGGCGAAACTACGCCTGGCGAAGTGCGGCGAAGCATCTTAGTGAATTTGCCCCTATAGACTCCATTTCAATCAAATAATTAAAGTTTTTAAAAATGTTTTAGTTTTTCTCTGTAATAAAATAAAAGCACCTTGTACTTGATCCAAACTAAGATACAGTATAATTAATCATAACTGGAAGCAAACCCAGTCTATTGGGTTTATTTAATGTTTACATGATTTTCTAGTAGACTTAAGGTAAGAAGATCCAAATTACGAAAGGATCCATTATCTGGAGAAGTCCAGGTCTTGTGCATTCTGGATAACAGCTCCCATACCTGTACTTTGATAGTTTCTGCTGAGACAAATTTCACCCCCCTTCATGAGAGTTACACAAACTTTTGTGTCCTTCACAGTCACAGTTGATACATAACGAAAATTCTGAAAGCAATTTGGGAAAGAAACTGTACAGTCACCATTGAGAATAAGTCCTCCAGCTAGTCTCTAGTAAGAGAAAAGTGCAGCTCTACTATTAAGTAACCAAGTCACTATCCCTGACAATAGCAGAAAGTAAATAATTTCTCTGTTTTGCTGTTCCATAACCCAAAACCCCAGACACAGATTGTTGATACTTTCCTGCAGTTCTAGTTGTCAAACTACCTGAGGAAGTATCTCAGCAGACACACATTTTTCTCTTTATCAGGGCTATTTCCCCCATTTGGGGCAACAGTCTTTGACACGGGAACCATAATTTATTTGTTGCCTTAGTTTTGAGCAGAGATGAGCACAGAAAACAAAGGCAGATCAATCTGGAGAACTGCAATGGAAATGACATTTCATAAAAGATGCTCTCTTATTCTCCGTGACTCAGACAAAATACCACTATCACCAATATCATCCATGTTGCTGAGAATTTGCAGATTCCTTTTCTTTGTAGTTGAAGATGAAGGCAAATATTCTCCCCCGACTCGCTGTGATTTTTTTGTGACCCTAAAATGGCAATCAGATAACTCAGTGGATTAGTCAATACTGATTTTAATTAATAATGATAACTACACATTCCTTTTCATGCTTGAAAATCAGCCGATCCATTTTTTAATCTCCAGCAAAGAATAACTCACCTCTGGCTTATTCAATATTGAATTCCATGGCGATTGAATTTCAAATCCAATGAGATTTCGATTGGTGTTTGCATAAACAGTGTGTGCTCAATAACTGCTGATATATCAACCTTAATGATTGTTTCGGATTTCATTGTCTGTGTCTAGAAGAGAAAGGGTTACCAAAAAAAAAAAGGATCTGCAAACATACACATTGGTTTATCCCACCCAGGAGCTTCTAAAGCATCCCTATCTCTATGCAGCAATGCTTTGTATTAGAGCAATGCCCAGATAGAAAGGGACTTCTTTTAATTTCCATTCCTATAAGTATTCAAGGCCTGGAGGAATGTTTTTCTTAATGTGCATGAAAAACCAATAGCTGCAATACTGAAGGACAGAATGGAAAGGCTGGCAAATGAGGAGAAGGCTTGCGATACTCTCCGAACGCTACAAGACTGCTAGTAAGCCCCAGGGAACTCTGATTTCGTACATTCCACACCTGCTTATCTCTTTGCGCTGATGAGATGAGTCAATACATAGGATGTAGGAAAGGATATGAATAAATCTCATCAAGTTTGCATAAAATATACATCCATTTCCCGTCCTTTCCATAGGACTAAAGCTATTAAATGCAAGGGGAGTTGTATCCTTCCACTTCATGTCACACACGCTGTTCTTTAACTTTCATTTTATTTCAAAAGATAAAGGTACCCCAGGTTGTGGAACAGTAGGCAGGTTGGTGTCTCCTTCTTCTTCAATGTTACTATTTTTGTGCAAAGGGGAAATAAATTGGATTTATGTTAGCAGCCGTATGCATTTCTACTGTGCATTACAAGGGTACCTAGGGATTCATACAAAGATTTTAATTCAGGTGAAATATAGTAACGGGTGTCTTGTATGAATAAAATAATCAGAAGCGTACAGAGAAAGACTGGAAATGACTATTCAACGCCACGTTCCATAATCCCAGCTACTGTCTCAAAGTAATGAAAAATAGACTCTACCTAATAACGACTCTATGTGTCGTTATTACATATTATAAAAGCTTACACATCATTATATGAACAGTGTGTGTGGGATCTGTAGACCCCCATCATTAAACTAATCCAGAAACAGGGTTAATTAAGGCCTTATGCTTGGTGGCTCTTGGCTGATGGAAAAAGCATGGCTCTTCTAAGATGAAGAAATGAGGTGGGAACCAGGAGAACTGTAGAACAAAAGGGCACAAATTATGCACAGCACATAACATAATAACAGCAGTATCTGTTGGAATTAGTAATTTGGCTGCCAACCTTGATTAACTTTTACTACACGGCAAATTCCAATGCACCCTGTTGATAATAACTCATCTCCAGCCTACTGGTAGTTCATTTATCAACATCTTGTGGAGTGGGCCTCCAAGGTAAGGCGTCCAGTGTCTTTGACTTATAGTAGGCCTGTGGGAAAGGAGAATGAACCCCCTAAAACATCTGGAGTCGCACCTTAAGCACTGCATTTTTGTATAATCTAGGCGAGATGGGGGGTAGTAGCAGAATTAGGAACATGTAGGCCCAAAGCAGTTTTGTGCGGACATGGAACACCATCACCACCTTAAGTCAAGGCTGTTTTTCAGATCCTCCCAGAGTAAGGCAACATACCTATACTGTGGTTGCGCTTGTATTTCAGAGTCCAAGTCATAAAGTATCAAACTAGAATTTTTTTTTATTAAGTTTGTTATTTTCCTCCAATATTGCAATTGCCTATTTATGATGGTTCAAAGCGTTTTCAGTGTCATAGGTTGGATGTTTATACAATTTATGCAACCCAGAATAGTACCAAAGACTTAAAGAGTGAAAGATGGGTAAACTCATGTACTGACTTGTTTTTTTGGCTGCACCCATTCCTATCAATATGCAGATAAGGATCCCTGGGTCAGTGATATATAGAAAAGTCACTGGACTTACATAGTTAAATTGGGTTGAAAAAAGACATTGTTGACTTAACAGCAAAATGCCACAAATCCCATAGAAGAATAACTGATTCATATTCATTTGAGGCACATAATGCAACTTCATATTAATTGGGAACCCTCTGTCATCCTGGGCACTGTATATTGCCCCAGCAGCCACTGATTCTCTTTCTCTTTTCTTACCCCCTTGCCTTGAGTAAAATAACTTCTACAGAAGATACATACAAATCCAATTTACTGTATAAACTGGAAAGTTGTTCCCCATAAGAAAGGAGTACTTTAGTAGTGTTTTTTAAACCTTGTTATTTGAGACAGGATTTTATGTTGACTGCTAGGTAATCGTCGCCTGTTGTATGCCTTTTGTGTTGCGCTGGGGATTTTAAGCTCTTTAAGAGTGCTTGGGAGATATACTTTTCTGGTTAATGTGACCAGTAAGAAGATGATGACGGTGAAACGTGTAATTGTCTTAACAATGGAGCCCTTGTTTCCTAGGGATCAATGCACAGCGAGTCTTTGAAACTTTGAATCTTCAACACCTGTCATTTATGCAATTACTCCAGGATCTGCTGTCAGGCTTTGGACTTGGTGCATGGACATGATTATAGGATAGTTCCACAGAGACCATCCTCCTGAAGACATGTGGCTTATATCTTTTCCTTTTTACAGTAGGAGAGTAGGCATTTAGTGCTTCACATATGTCAACTTTCACCCTATCTATGGGTCTGTAGTGATGTGGGTGGAAAGAGGTGATGCCAAGAAAAGTTACACGTGCCTTGGTGGAGGGTAATTCAACAGAAAACACGTTTTGTAGAACTAAAATCTAAATAAAAGAATAAATCAATGGCAAGACCTATTTTCTACAAATATATACCTATAATTTGTTGTGCTAATAAATATATGAATAAATAAGAACCAGTAGACTATAGCATCTCATTCATGCTCCATATTTTGTATAGACAATATCGCCCGAGTCCTCAGCATTTCTATAATCATCATTCATTGCTGTAACCCTGAAAGCCCTTTAAATCCAACAATACATAGAAACTGCCAACACAACTTCCCCTGGCAGCAAATCCTGCAATTTTCCTCCTGTCACAATGAAAAACCCATCTACTTGTTAAAGATAAAACCACGTTCTGCATTCACCTATCTCCCAGCCAGATCATATAAAATGTAATTCGCTGGTCATAACCCATTGCATTTGTTATCCATTATCTTTATCAAGAGTTCTAAGGAGCATCCTATTGACTTTGGTAAATATTAAATGATTTGACAATTACAGAGCCATTTCAGAAGTGCAGTGGACATCACTTCAGTATTGCTTTCAGTTTTAACCCGATTTAATAAACTATTTATGCAATAAAATAGGAAACGTGATTATAATTAATGATTTGGTAAATTAAAATCAGTTCCCTTTACAGAAGTCAAAGGTCCAGGACGTCAGACTTCCTTGTTTTTTTTTAATGGCGCTCATGATGAAATCAATATTAAATGGTAAGTTCCCCTTTAAATAAACCTTTACCGTCTTATATATGGACCTGTTATGAGCAACACTTCAATTGTTTTTTATTTTTGATGTTTTTTTTTAATTATTAGCCTTCCTTTTCTTCCTCTTTCGTCAGCGCATTACTAAAAATGTTATAGTGGAATTATGGACACCACCAGCCAAAAAATACATTATGGCTCTTTTTTGAGTGCAAATACAGTGTGCAAAGCACAATGTTGGCTACAAGTTGCAAAGAATTTCCCCCGAAATTCCAGCATAATCAGAGAGAGAGAGAGAACTAGTGTTAGGCAGAAGAGGTGCATGGCTAGGACTGGAGGCACTCGGCACATACCGCTTCTGCCTGCCTTTCCCTAGTTTCGTAGAATTAGTTCAGCATAGCACCACGTAGTTAAAAAAATGCCTTTATTCAAATTCTCATGCCTTTCCCTAGTTTCGGCCATATGTAAGTCTGGGATCAGGTGCCCCCATGTGCAAAGAGGAGGGGTCAAGAGATGTGCACCAGGAGGGGGGATGGTGGGTTTTCTGGCAATCAGGGCAGGGGCTTGCCTTGGATACCCTTAATCTTAGACTTGGCATTGAGTTGAATTGCAGCCTCGAGGTGGTGGTGGTGCACCTGATGCAATGCTTTAAAATTGCATGTGAGCGTCAAAAAGTATCGGACACAATTGCATGTGCACCTGGCCAACTGCCTATAATCATGAGTCTACCCCACATTGTGGTGGATTTCTTCTATGTACAGTAATTAATAATACTGCCGTTACTTGGCCAGGGTGAACTTTGTAACATACAATTCATCCCTTAGATTTACAGATCATACAGTTGGATCTGATAGCATTTGGGAGCAGGGTTAATTGGCTTCATGCTAAAATAATACAAACGATAGACCTTAAAAATATTGCAGTTATCCAGTGACGAGTAAATCCTTCTATGGCGGCCTGGAGATGTAATAAATTATTTTAGATATGGATTAACAGCTTTGTCAGAACAATGCTGAATTCTTGGATTGAGCAAGATAAAAAGCAGACAAAATTTTTTTTTGTTACAAACCGCTTTTTATTCATGCACAGTTTTTTTCCCCCCTATCCAAGGCCGTATGCATTCATTGTTTGCCACAATTTCCTGTAGGAAACAGCATTAAAAGCCTTGTCAGATGGTGAATAGATTGGATTGATTCCACTTCCATGCACCATGTTTCCACTTATCTTCACAGGCCTTAATTAGATGCTTTTGATTTGAATAAAACCCTTTTAATTGTTTCTTATTTGGATGTATTTCTTCATGCTACCTTAATATGCTTATAAACAGTGACAGGAACCACCAGTGAAGCTGTATCTCTTGGACAGACCTAGAAAACATATTGCATCATGTGCAATAGCTCTATACAAACATACTTATATAGTTACAACTTCAACCCTTTCAAATGAACCCAATTGCATATATGCATAAACACCTATACAATCACAATATATATATATATATATACTGAACTGATACCTATACTTTAGATCTTAAGATCACAACAGCCTTGGATTTATACATGTTTGACCAAGCCACTCTTAAAGGCATTAATATATTCTGCCATTAAAACATCATCAGGCAGGGCATTCCACAACCTCACTGCCCTTGTTGTGAATAATCACGTTCAGTTCCTCAAGTCTTAATGGGTGGCCTCTGCTTCATTGATCTTTTTGATAGGAAAAAAGATCCCCCCACTATCTGTCTATATTGCTTTCCTTGCAAACTCCTCATCTCCAGAGAAAACAACACCAACCTTGACAGTCTTTCCTCTTTACCTCTTACCAGTTTAGTTGCATGTCTCTGCACTCTCTCCAGCTCATTAATATCATTCTTAGAGCCTTTCTGGAGCCCAAAACTTCTGTGGTTCTTCAGGAATTGCCTCATATTTAAGAGGGAAAGGATGTGATTGAGGACTGCCACAGGCTGATCCACAGCCTTCTTGTCACAAACGGCACCCTTAATCCAGAACCAGTGCTAGGCTCCCTGGTCTCGGCTCTGCTTCTGCCTTTAACACGCACCTTTCACTTCGGGTGGAGCCCTCAGCTAATTGGATGCCACCAGTTCTTAAAAGAGAGGAACCAAGTAAAGGTTCTGAATGAGCAAAGGGGCACAATCGTTCGCACAATCAGCCTTTGGATGGAAGGTACAGTACCAGGAGTAGGCAAAGCGTAGTCAGACAGGCCGGCGTCGATGTGGGCAGAGTTCAAGCAAGGTCAGACAAGCCGTGTCAGTGTAGGCAGCGTCCAAGGATAGTCAGGCAGGCAAGGGTCAATAATGGTCGAATCAGAATAGTCAGGCAGGCAAAGGTCAGGATAATCAGAATTCAGGATATTCAGACAGGCAGGATCAATAACAGGAATCAGATAGACAAAATCACACACAGGATACTAAACAAATTAGACCTAACAACGGTTACAACAATTTGAATGGAAAGCCCCTTTAAATACCTTTAATTCTTGTGCCATTGCGCAATGAAGTTATGACGCCGGCGACGTTGCGCACATAAAACCCAGAAATGCACGCCGCGCACGCCTTAAGGCAGACCATCACGAACGGGCAAACTAGAAGCATCACGTGGCGGGTGTCCCCGCCGGAAGTGCGGTGGGCATTCCCGCTGGCCCACTAGACCGCCAGGTCGAGTGCCCCTCACACTTCTTAAAGAAACAGTGTAAAAATAATAACTGGGTGAATAGATAGGTTGTGCAAAATAAAAAATGTTTCTAATATATTTAGTTAGCCAAAAATGTAATGTATAAAGACTGGAGTGACTGGATGTCTAACATAACAGCCAGAACACTACTTCCTGTTTTTCAGCTCTCTAACTCTGAGTCAGTCAGTGACTTTAAGGGGGGCCACATGGGACATAACTGTTCAGTGCATTTGCAATTGATCCTCAGCATTCAGCTCAGATTCAAAAGCAACAGTTATGTCCCACGTGGCCCACCTTCAAATCCCTTATTGGTTCCAGTTATGGGCATTAGCCATAAGTCCAAGCACTGGGGAGGGTTTGACAATATCTCACAGGAGGAAATGAGGTGGATTTATGAACTGTAAACCCTTCAACCAAGAGGACTCAATATAGATTTAGAATTGAAATGTTTCTTGGAATAACTATAGCCATGTTTTTTGTACATAATCTTAATGTCCTTTTTATCTTTTTTTTGTATTGTTCTTATCCTTGACAATAGTGTACCCCATTTCTTGCAGTGCGGAAATCTTTATCATCTTATATCCGTTTTATATGTTTTAACAATTGTATTTAAGTATCCATTATATCTTTTTTATCTATCGTTTCGAGACCTCTAGATGGCAGTAAGGAGTAGAATAGAAATCTATTCGAAAAAAATGATTCTCCCCTACATACAGACCACTAAGAAGAGTTTTTTTTTAATAATTTAAAAACTATAATAAAGAATTCATGAAGATTTTTCCAGAATGCTCAGGACCTGGGGTTTCTGGATAATGGATCTTTCCATAGTTTGGATCCCCATACTTTAATTCTGGTAAACATTCAGGATTGTTTTGCCTCCAATAAGGATTAATTATATCTTAGTTGGGATCAAGTACAAGGTACTGTTTTATTATTACAGAGAAAAAATAAATCATTTTTAATAACTTGAATTATTTGTTTGAAATGGCGTCTTCAGATAAAAGATCCTGTACTTAAGAGTAACAAAATAGCCATTTTCTACTTCTCCTACTATGTATAACTTCTGTTCACTTTACTCCGCTTCTCACATCACCTATATCTTTCTCCATATCCTTCTTTTGCACTTTTTCTCCTCAACTTCACTTTATTCCTAATTTTCTCTTATTGCCTGTTAACTAATACTCACCCACCTACAAATTTCTTGTGACCAGGTCGGATTCAATTATCCAACACAGAAAAATAAAGAGGCTAAAGCATAATTTTACATGTACAGGACTGAGAGACTGGTGGTGATCTAAGATATGAATGTAAAAGCAGTTAAAGGAATGAAATAAAGCACACTATATGGCAAAAAGAATATTGAAACCTGCTTTTCCCAAATCATACTGCAAATCAAAAGCTATTAATATTAAGTTGGTCCTCTCTTTGCTACTAAAACACCTTTACTCATCAGAACCATCAGTCCTTCCACTACAATTTATGGAAACCAGTTCTGTATGAAACTTCTTATGTATTGCTTTACTCGTTAAGGAGAAGGAGTTGGCATAGAGGTTAAGTTAACCGCCTTTGGTGTGGCATCTCAGGCTAAATCGAAAATTTGGCGTATTTTCTTCAAGAACGAAAATTCCCCACAACATGGCCAATACACCAAAAGGATAGTATGACAGGTTTTGGAGAATTAACTTTGCAATTGAAAAAAATCTCTTTATAGTGGTACATTTCTTCTCCAGGTTAAATTTCTCCAGTGAATATTTACAAATTTGCTAAAAGAACACGAGAATGCATTTTTGCAGGTTTGAGCTGGTGAAAATGCATTTTTGTAGGTTTAGGCTGATGAACTACCATTGTAAATACAAAACAACAATTGTAAAGGGAAAAGCGCTGATCATTTTTCACAGAGAATTTATGCCAGGAGAAAACTCACCAAATTTCTCTCTTAACAGCTTACTTGCAATGTTTAGTAATTATAAGATATGTTGTGAAAATACACCTGACAAATTCTGGCAAACTTTGGAGAATGTAGATGAGGAGAAAATTCACACTTTAGTAAATATACTGTTTAATCGTGTCCCAATGTACTTAATGTGCCTATCACGGTTGCCTTGATTGCTGTAAAGCACTGTGAGTATATTTATTTTATATTTATTTTAGGTAAGTGTAAGTATTTTTAAGAGCATACACATCAATGGATGAACTCTCACTTTCACTTAATGATTAATAGCTCTTTAAAATCCCATTGAAATGAACAGAGATCAGATGAATTTCACTTTGGCAGACTGTTACGAACTCTTAGGGGTAAATTTATCAAAGAGTGAAGTTCCGCCACTAGAGTGAAATTCCGCAGCTCTCTATTCATTTCTATGGGATTTTGAAAGGCGTATTTATCAATGGGTGAAAGTGAAAGTTCACCCTTTGATAAATACGCCTATAAAAATCCCATAGAAATAGCAGAACTTCACTATTAACTTCACTCTTTGATAAATATACCCCTTTATGGTAAATGTGCTCCAAAGTAGGAAGCGCAAAATTGGCAAGAATATCAGTGTAGGACGCGTGGCACTTATGACGGTTGTGTTTTAAATAACCAATTCCAATAGTTAGAAGGGGTGTCCACATACTTTTGCCCATACTGAAAGGCCTTCAGTCACACCACTAGTTTAGAATGCCTTTATTAGTGTGCTCATCAGTCAGATTTAGCTATATAGGTAGTGTCAAATAAGAGACTTCATTCTGTACTTCACAAATGCTTTCCACGGCTGCTGTATAAAGTTCAGTTCTCAACAATTTTTCTATAGACCTCTATATCCATGCAGAACGAATCATTACATACCTGTGCTTCATACATACAACAGTTCTTCAACAAATAAAAAAGCCTAATATGCCTAATAAATATATTTACTGTATCTGTCTGACATGGGTCTCTACTAATATGAGCTTTAAGAAACCTTAGATGTTATATAGATGAGGAACTAATCATAATGCTGGTAAACGCTAGCAGGTTGAACTAAGAATGTTGATCTGAACTTGTGACATTGGCAGCAAACTGATGATAATATTGTTTATATCCCTGGAGTTGGAACGTGGGAGTTGCAAACAGTGGTGCCTTGGTTACCAAGGACAGCATTAGCTATCCTCACAATCTGAGCCATGAGAGGCAATGAAATCCACATGTTTAGGCATTCAGACATCTGTGATTTTTTTTCTCAGTGTTTTCTGTCACTGAGGAATATGATTATAGAGAAATAATATGTTGTTGTGCTTAAAAGCAACTTTTGCTCAAAGTGAATCCAGTAGGAAGGGTCTAAACCTTTTGCTTTGCTTGCTTTTGGGCAAACCTGTTGTTTGGCATGTTTGGGGGCCATAGCAGCAAGTGTCACTCAGATGTTTAATATTGCAGGGCTCCTAGGAAAAGACACTGTCTGGTTTTGTTTGTAGTTGGACAAAACATTGGACCCAGGGTGCAGCACATTGTGTGTGGGAAATAATTAGGCCCAGAGAGATATGCGCCTATGTAATCTATGCTGGGACTTGAGCAATATATTTAAGGTTCCTCGGTTACTAAGCGCACATGGGCACAAATGCTGAAGCTCATCAACGGAGCAATTGTGTCTTTGAAATTTGCAGCACAATTCTCTGCACCAGATTGATAGGCAGATATGCCTCTCCTGCACCTTGCACCCAATGAGGTCCATAACTTGCTCATCTGATTGATCGTAAGCTAGGGGCTAGCCCTTGTGCTGCCCACCATCCACCTTTTACAAATATACTCTGCAGCTACCTATATATTCATAGAAAAATGCAATTTCTTGGCATGCATTTTGGGAGCACAAAGAGCTGCAACTTTAGACACCAAATGTGGGACAGGATTTTTCTACATTGCACCCTGCCCTGTGCAGCAGTTCCCAAACTAGGTGGTGGTGGTGGAAGGCATAAAACAATGTTTTCAGAGACCGAAACACAATACAATTTAGGGTGAAATTCAGGAAGAATGTCTTTATTTTCCCCAAAAACTCCTGGAAGCCAATACTGAAGATCAAAAAAGGGAGCAAAACAACATGTTTTCATATTTTTGTAACCTTTTGTTCATTTATAGTGTAATATGACTAAGGGGCCGATTCACTAAATTCGAGTGAAGGATTCGAAGTAAAAAAACTTCGAATTTCGAAGTATTTTTTGGGCTACTTCGACCATCGAATGGGCTACTTCGACCTTCGACTACGACTTCGAATCGAAGGATTCGAACTAAAAATCGTTCGACTATTCGACCATTCAATAGTCGAAGTACTGTCTCTTTAAAAAAAACTTTGACCCCCTAGTTCGCCATCTAAAAGCTACCGAAGTCAATGTTAGCCTATGGGGAAGGTCCCCATAGGCTTGCCTAACTTTTTTTGATCGAAGGATATTCCTTCGATCGTTGGATTTAAATCCTTCGACTCGTTCGATTCGAAGGATTTAATCGTTCGATGGAAGGAATAATCCTTTGATCGTATGATCGCAGTATTTGCGCTAAATCCTTCGATTTCGATATTCGAAGTCGAAGGATTTCAATTCCTAGTCGAATATCGAGGGTTAATTAACCCTCGATATTCAACCCTTAGTGAATCAGCCCCTAACTGTTGGACCACAGGCAGTGGTGTAACTAGATGTTACTGGGCCCCACAGCAAATAAATTTTAGGGCCCAAAACATATCCAGAGGTTGTCCTGTTTTACCAAAATCTATTGAAATTGTATATGAATTTGAGCCTCATGGGGCCCCCTATACCTCCTGGGCCCCCTGCAGCCGCAGGGTCTGCTTCCTCTATAGTTACGCCCCTGACCACAGGGGAGTCTGACATGGAATTGAGCCTAAATCTAAAAAAAAAACACTGATGATGAAACAGAATACTTTCTGTATATATTAAATGCTGGATATAAATTTCTAAGCAACATATTTGTCATACCCATCAAAGCAGGCACTTGAAGTGGGAAGGTGGGTAGCATCCGGAAGGACATCAAAAACGGTGGCGCCAGGTAGTTGAATAAAATCGATTACCTTTAATTGAATCCTTAAAACAAAAAGTACAAGTGGGCAGGGAGAGTGTAGCTTGACGCGTTTCGTGACCAATACGTCACTTCATCAGAAGCTCAAGCACCTCCCCATAAAACAACAGCTTTATAGACCAATAAAAGAATGAATTAACCAATTAAAAGATCACAATATTGCGTGTTAGCCATAATATAAATAGAAACATATAGGGGCAGATTCATTAAGGGTCGAATTTCGAAGTTAAAAATACTTCGAAATTCGACCCTCGAATTGAAATTCTTCGACTTCGAATATCGAAGTCGAAGGATTTAGCGCTAATCCTGCGATCGATCGATCGAAGGATTTTAATCCAACGATCGAAGGAAAATCCTTCGATCAAAAAAAGGTTAGCAAACCTATGGGGACCTTCCCCATAGGCTAACATTGACTTCGGTAGGTTTTATCTGCTGAAGTAGGGGGTCGAAGTTTTTTTTAAAGGGAAAGTACTTCGACTATCGAATGGTCGAATAGTCGAACGATTTTTACTTCGATTCGTTCGATTTCGTTCGAATTCGAACGAATTTAACCAATTCGATGGTCGAAGTACCCAAAAAATACTTCGAAATTCGAAGTATTTTTCATTCGAATCCTTCACTCGAGCTTAGTGAATCGGCCCCATATTGTTAGTTACAGGGGATAAACTGGGCATTTGGGTCTTTAAACCAATTGGATTGATTTACCAAATTATTGTTATTTGTTCTAATCTGGATTAATTTTTAATTTTTAATATTTAAGTCTCAAGTTATTCATTAAATTATTTTAAATCAATGCAATTGGAGTGAACACACCAAAAAATACGTGCAATGAGATTTGCAATAGCCACATTGAGGAATACATAATAAATAGAATCCTCATAATGAGAAACAAAGTATATGTATTTAGAAATGTTGCAACCCTCAGGAGATTGTAAATGTCTTATCTATTGCGAGTAACAAAATTGTTACAAAAATAAAAGTCTGAACGGATAAGCAGAAGATAAGGGTCAAAATAACAAAAAACAAAATGACAATTTGTCATACCCATTTGTTGTCAGGTTAGGTTGAAAGAACGTCTCTTCCTCCCCATGGATGCTGCCATCTTACTAAAGCAGATCAGAGCACTCAGCCAAGGAGACATTGGTACTATGGTACTACTAGTACCAAAACGGTGATACTTGGAAGTGCAATTTTGGTAACTATGGCAATACTGTGGCTTTTTTTATGCATTTTTGGGACAGCGTAGACTTTGGGCTCACTCTTGGGTGAGGGTTGATGTTTAAACTCAAGTACTATACCACTTGTAAAACAGAATATATAATATCTACTGAAATATTCATGTGAATGAACTATAGAGGGCAAACTATCACTCTGCACCTTAAGTTTTGGGATAACAAACAGGGGAAAGTTGTGCTCACCACTAGTTTTTAAAACCATTAGGCGGGGGTGCAATGAGGGTGTGACCACAAAAAACATATAGACAAATACAAGATTCCTCTGCACTCAACCCATTATCAATATATTTAAGACAGAGACATTTTGTGCATACTGCTACTGAAAAATGCCTTACCCTTTAAACAAAACAGGGATTGTTTGTCCATATATTGCAATATATTTAAGCTGGCCAACTACGTCAAAGTCATCCCATATCTGGCCAGTCCTATGCTCAATTTTCATCTGATTCATTAAGAATTCTATGGTTTAATTATACATTTTATAAAAGCTCCATGTTGTAGCTCCCACCCCCTCCAACTATAGTCAGGTGATCCCACTGGTGTCTAATAAAAGGGCAGCCAAGTTTGGGAGTTTTACTTTGAAAGCAGCTAGTAAGTTGCAGGTAAAACGTATTCGTCCCTTTTATAAAATGTATAATTAAACCATAGAATTCTTAATGAATCAGATGAAAATTGAGCATAGGACTGGCCAGATATGGGATGACTTTGACGTAGTTGGCCAGCTTAAACATATTGCAATATATGGACAAACAATCCCTGTGTTGTTTAAAGGGTAAGGCATTTTTAAGTAGTTTAAGGAACAACATGTCTCAATGTCCTTAATATATTGATAATGGGTTGAGTGCAGAGGAATCTTGTATTTGTCCTTAAGTTTTGGGAACATGTGGAATAATGGGTATACATTTTTTTTGTACCTGTTTTGCATCTGCTTCACCAATTGGCAATTTGAACTAAGCCTGCTGTACTACTACAATGTGAGTCCCTAGACACTGGTTCTTCTACCATTAGCCCAAACATTTGAGTGGATCACAGCAATCCTTGGTAGATCGTTAAATAAGTCACTTGTGTACTATTAAAGCGTAAAATCTAGACCTAACACATGAAATATTTATTAACAGGTCACCACGCTTTACTTAGGATTTCCAGGGACTTAATGCCTTCATTTATGTGGATGTATTTAAGAGATTGTGTGTTCCTTTTATACACCAGGGAAATCACCTGAAAGATATATCACTAACGGGGTTGTCCTAGCTCTCCCAATTTATTGCCCAAAGAAAATATTCTTTGAGAATTAGGTTCCATGTCCAATAATCTCTATCGAGAACTAACAAAGGGGGCACAAAAAGGTAAGCATAGATATCAATTTTTACCATGCACTGGCACAACGCCGCTGGTGAATAAATTTGCAAATCTCCCGGGAAAATTTGCCGGTGAAAATTTCTGATTTTCACATTTTTTTCGTGAAAACATTCGAATTGCTCGATTTGTTTGTGAAAACTTTCGAATTGCTCGTTTTTATAGTGAAAACATTCGAATTGTTACATTTTTTAGTGAAAACATTCGAATTGCTCAATATTTTTAGTGAAAACATTCAAATTGCTTGATTTTTTCTTTAAAACATTCAAATTCACGATTATTTCGTGACGTTCGAAATTCACAATTTTTTCATGAACTTTCCAATTACACAAATTTTTCTGCAAAACGGGAGAAATTCGCCCATCACTACATACAAATGCTTTTCTTTGTGTTTTTGCTAAAGAACTGTAACAGGAAGAAAATGATGTGCCCAATATTATACACATTGTCCATACTTTTTAAATACCAGAGTCTTCCTAATGTTGCTAATGTTGATGCTAGTTTGTGCTGAGCAGACCTATTCCAGTTAGGAATATCTAGAATGCTTTTTCTCATGGACTTTTGCACCAATGACAAATAGGCAGACGTCTACATCTGAAACTGACTGTATATGTACAAATTGCTCGCATGGTATACTTCATAAAAATCAATGAATCTAAGTGAGACAAAGCACAGCAATATATTTATCTAACAAAAAATAATATATACACATAAACAGTCCCAGCAGAAAGTGTTGTTTGTGGTTCTTGTGTACATTTACCATTTCAATTGCAAAAATACCCATAAGCACAGGACTCATAATGCAAGAGAAGTGAGAATTATGAAAGAGAAAAGGAAAAGCTTTGCTCTGAACAGCATTGTATCAATCAGGTCTGGCTATGGGCTTCTTTGTGCATGCCAACATGAGTTACAGAGTAGAAATTCTGCACACAGCGCATAATACCAGAAGATTTGTGAGCTACCACTAAAATGTGCATGTGAGATGTAGACATTAGACAGTAGAGCAAAAATAAAAGCAAAGCTCAGTCCAATTCTCTACACATCAGGAAATGGATGCATCTTGCTGGGAAGGTGGCATCATCACAAGAACAGTGTTATCCGGAAAGCTCCAAATTATGGAAAGGCTGTCTCCCATAGACTCCATTATGATGAAATAATCCAAATTTCAAAAAATTATTTCCTTTTTCTTTGTAATAACAAAACATTATCTTGTACTTGATCCCAACTAAGATAGAATTAATCCTTTTTGAAAGCAAACCCAGCTTGTTGGGTTTATTTAATGATTTTCTAGTAAACCTAAGGTATGAAGATTAAAATTATGGAAAGATCCATTATCCGGAAAACCCCAGGTCCCAACCATTCTGGATAACAGGTGTCATACCTGTATTAAGTTTGGTACTCTCTACACCATCTGCCCTAATTAAATCCTAGATTTATGCTCTGATTGGAACGGTCGGCACCCAACACCAGAACAAATGCCAAGCACCCTGGTCTAGTGCTTCACCTGTAGTGTGACCGCCTTTGGCTTCGGGAGGAGCCCTCAGCTACTTGGATGCCACCAGGACTTCAATGAGAGGTGCAAGGCCAGATGTTCTGGATAGGCAGAGGGGCAAGACTGTTTAGCGAGAGTCTTTGGGCAGGAGGTCGTAGTACAAGGCGTTAGGCAAATAGAGTAGTCAGATCAGGCCGGGTCGGGGCAGGCAGAGAATAAACGTAGTCAGGCAGGCAAGGGTCAAACCAGGAAGTCAATCAGAAGGTTAAGGCAGAATCGGCGTCAGATATCAGGCAAGGGGTCAGGATACAGAAAGTAGAATCGACAAGAACAGGCTGGGGTCACAACAGGTAATCAAAACAGGTTTTCAGGAACAGGAATAGCAACAGCTAAGCACCAGGAACAAATCCTATCACGGGCAAAGAAGAGAGTGTCCTTTAAATACCCATAATGCTTTGTGCCATTTCCAGCGCCTATAAAGTAACAGAGAAGCGCCGTGGCGCCCTTAGATTACCGGTGCATCAGGAGGAGAAGACCGGCGTGGCAGGCGTGCTTTTGTTACACTGATATTCTAGACTTTCTAGATCTTTTGGATGCTTTTGCTAAGGTAATTAATCCTCCAGAGATACCTGGGGAGATATGGTGTCATGTGTATATATATATATATATATATATATATATATATATATATATATATATATATATATATATATATATATATATATATATACAGTATATATTCCTGTGTTGAATATAGAGAATAAAATAATGAAACCCGCCCTTTATCACATTCCCAAACTGAGTGTAGTTCAGCATTGTTTGTGCCCAGTTCTTCACTGTGAGAAGCACTGTTCTGGAGTGGATTTCAACTGTGAGAAATATTCCTTGTATCACAAATATGCAGACTTCTGCATCTGAAAATGGTTGTCGGTCGATAAACTGCTTGTGTAGTAAACTTCCCAGAAATCAATAGATATAAAAGCTGTCTATGTGTTTTCACCCCAAGTGAGACAAAGTACAGCAATTAAAAAAAAAACATTGTGCTCTTCCAATCTATGATCTAAAAAAGGTAGAACAAAAAAAAAATTATTGAAGTACATTAATAATGATTCTTGAGTCGTTATATTGCATCCCTACTATAATGAATCTCAGTCACAACTTCTCCAGTTCTCAAACCCTATTTAGCCGCTGGGTTCAGGTATCCTTTAATCTACCCTATTTAAAGGGAGTAGTGATGGGCGAATTTGGGGAGTTTCGCCGAAAAATTAGCGAATTTCCAGCGAAATTTGCAAAACAGCGAAAAATTCGTGAAACAGCGCCGGCGTCTCGTTTTTGACACCGGCATCCTTTTTTTTTGGACTCTGGCATCTGTTTTTGGCGAAATTGTGCCGGCGTCAATAAAAACGGACTGGACACGGGAGTTCACCGCAAATTCGCGCCTGGCGAATAAATTCGCCCATTACTAAGAGGGAGTAATGTACAAATATTCTCATTGGTTCCAAAACTGAAGGCCTTTGCCACTCCACAAGAATATTCTGGCCAGTACATGAGGAATCAAGCAGTGGTGAAACTACATATTGCTGGGCCCCACGGCAAATTATTTTTCTGGCCATAAAAATGCCTAGAGGTTGACTTGTTTTACCAGTATTTATTCAAAATATATATGAATTAGTGCTTCAAGGGGTCCCTTTACCTCCTGGGCCCCCCTGCAGCCACAGGGTCTGCTTCCTCTATAGTTACGCCCCTGGAAGCAAGACATTTAGGGGTGAATGATTAAGTGCTCAGATATCCCAGAAGCAATAGAAAAGTGCCCCTTACAACCATGGCATCAAATATTATCATGTTTTGTGCACTGTTTTTGTGCACTTTAAGGGGGTGATTTGAATTTTGAAATTTGAATTTTTTTTCAAAAAAATCAAATGTTTGTGCATGAATTCACATTATGGTCTGAAAAACTTGTATGTGTAATATTTATTAAGCACAAAAATGTGTAATCTATGGCAATTTTAAAGCTGTTTTTCAATGTTTTTAAAAAAGGTTTTAAACCATTGTAAATTATAGAGAAAAAATTATATTTAAATTTTTTTAATAAATAAGCAATCATTCAAATTTCTTTTAGAATTAGCGTTTATTTGCAGTAGAAAAACCTCTAACATTACACAAACACGAATTTGGATAAATAATCCCATAAGTGTGACATGTCCAAATATTTGACACCAGAGGGGTATTTAAAGGAGAACTAAACCCCCAAACCAATGAAACCCTCTACCTCCTACCCTCCCTTCCCCCCCCCACAGGTGTTAATACCTGTAAATCTCCCTAAGTCTTTAATTTCCCCTTGATGCAGAGTCAGCGGAGCTCACGGGCACCACCTTCACCGAATCTTCGGATCCCTTCGTCAATTTCTGCGGTTGTCTTCTGAAGACTCCCGAAGTGGTGAAGATGGCGTCCGTGAGCTCCGTTGCTCGGACTCTGCATCGTGGTAATTAAAGACTTAGAGGCATTTACAGGTATCAACACCTGTACGGGGGGGGGGGGAACAGGGAGAGGGACTATGGAGGGAAGGGGTTTTCATTAGTTTGGGGGTTTAGTTCTCCTTTAAAACCCAAAATGTTGAAAGGCTATGATGTGCAGCCCAACCTACTGTAGCATAGAGTAAACTATTGCTTTATTCACAATCACTAACTTCTCTAAGGGGCCGATTCACTAACTTCGAGTGAAGGATTCAAAGTAAAAAAACTTCGAATTTCAAAGTGTTTTTTGGGCTACTTCAACCATCGAATGGGCTACTTCGACCTTCGACTACGACTTCGAATCGAAGGATTCGAAGTAAAAATCGTTCGACTATTCGATAATCGAAGTACTGTCTCTTTAAAAAAAACTTCGACCCCCTAGTTCGCCATCTAAAACCTACCGAACTCAATGTTGGCCTATGGGGAAGGTCCCCATAGGCTTTCCTAAATTTTTTTGATCGAAGGATATTCCTTGGATTATCCGTTGGATCCGTTGGATTAAAATCCTTCGAATCGAACGATTCGAATGATTTAATCGTTCGATCGAAGAAATAATCCTTTGATCGTTCGATCGTACTATCTGCGCTAAATCATTCAACTTTGATATTCGAAGTCGAAGGATTTTAATTCCCAGTCGAATATTGAGGGTTAATTAACCCTCGATATTCGACCCTTGGTGAATCGGCCCCTTAATCTGTGAGTGCAAAATGGACTAATTGGGAGTTATTCCCTAATCTACATAACTTCTAAGCAATTGTGATGCCTGTATAGAATTTAAATGCTTTTGCAAACATATCATCCCAGGTACTCCCTATGTTGACCCACAAGCTGAGCACAGGCTTAATAGCTTCAACGTGCTATAAAATTCATGGATCTACAAACTGGTCATTTGTTTGTTTTTTTAAATAAAACCTGCCTACACTTGTTTGCATAACTACTTATTTGCCTTCTGAATTCTAATCCCATGCCCATGCCTTTTTCATTTTTGAGCAATTTTAACCTCTGTGCTGTTTCCCTGTTTTCATCAACCCATATATCTCCTTCTGATACCAAGGGCCCACCCCTTCTTGCTTAATTCATTTTCATATTCTAATATTTAAAGATACTTTGCTGTAATGCCCTTTTTATTCTTTAGTTTAGTTTGTATGAATATGTTTTCTGCGTGCTTTACTGGCCTCTTTGTACCTAATTATAACAATGCCTTATACATGTATAGGATACGTAATCTGGAAACCCATTATACAGAAAGCTCCAAATTATGCAAAGGCCATCTCCTGTAGACTACATTTTATCCAAGTAATCCAAATTTTTAATCATTTTCTCTGTAATAATAAAACAGTGCCTTGTACATGATCCCAACTAAGCTAATCCTTATTGGAAGCAAACCCAGCCTATTGGGTTTATGTAATATTTACATGATTTTCTAGTAGATTTTCTAGTAGATCCAAATTACTAAAATATCTGTTATCCAGAACACCCTAGATCCTGAGCATTCTGGATAATAGGTCCCATACCTGTACTTTGTACTTGATCTAACTGATATATAATTAATCCTTATTGGAAGCAAAACAATCCCATTGGGTTTATTTAATATTTTCATGATTTTCTAGTAAACGTATGGTATGAATATCCAATTTGTTAAAGATCTGTTATCCAGAAAACCCCAGGTCCTGAGCATTCTGGCTAACAAATCTCATACCTGTACCATAGTGATACAACCTCCTAATGGAGGAGCAGACAGGGCCTGTAGAAGAGTGTCATCATATATATTGATACTGATGTTTTTAAACCATCAACCTCCTGCAACAGAACAGTGTATTTTTAAGGATATTTCCTCCATACAGTAGGTGATACTTCTTAGTTTCTTTGTCTCTTTTTTTTTTTCTAGTCTCTTTGGAGAAAAATGGTTTTCCTTCTACAATTAGCAAATTTTCTTCCCTGTTTTGAAAACGCTACTTGTACTGGTTTGTTAGATAATCCTTAAGTAGCTCCACAATGAAAAGGGGCGCTGAAATGTGCAGCAGCATTTCCTGGGCATTCAGCTTAGAAATGTCAAAAATAATTGGTCTGCATAATAAATCCTGTCAACCATTAGAAGACAGAAAACCACTTTATGATACATGTGTACAACGCTTACCTGCTGTTATTCCACATCTGTCACACATTTAGAGCTGAAACTAAAATTGCGTGCAGGTTTAATAACAGCGAGATGATTGCGTGAAAATGATAATAAAAAAAAAACACTGAGTAATAATTGTATCCATTGTATATGAACATCCAGTGCTGTCAGCAAAGTTAGAGTTGTCATTTTTATTGTGAAGAACCTTAACAGCGGAAGCTTGGAGGAGTCGCCCCAGAAATTTTCAACATCTGATCTGAATGATGAGAGCTTTTCATTGTGACATTCGCTCAGATCGGATGAACAGCTTGGTCTACCCACAGGAACGATAGAAGGAATTCTCTGAACTCAAGAGCTACTGGGATGGACAAAGAAAGGAGATAATTGTCTTGCCGGCAATTCAGTAATCTGTAAAAAAAAGAAAAAGGTACTAATGCAAGTGGACACTGTGATAACCAGTATAATAAAAGACTAAAAATTTTTTAAACATGATGCCAATTTTTTATCATAGTATTTCCAGTTCTTTGGAACAGGGAATTCACACAATAGAAAGGTAAAGACAGAATCATCCTGCAGATATAAGGCCTCCTGTGCTAATAGGGGATAAATAACAGAATAATTTTCACAAAGTAACTTTTTTTCCCCTAGAATTTATCTAAAAATGTTTGTACATGCATCTTGGTACAAGCTTTGCTAGGATCCTTCTACCGGAAACCCATTTTCCATAAAGCTCTGAATTGCAGGATGGCCATCTCCCATAGACTCCATTTTAATCAAATAATTTTTCTCTGTAATATTAAAACAATACATTGTACCTGATCCCAACTAAGATATAATTAACCATTATTAGAGACAAAACAATACTGTTGGGTTTAATTCATGTTTCAATGATTTGTTAAAGAGACTAAAGCTTCGGAGATTTGAATAACAACAAGATCCCTTATCCAGGAAAACACAAGTGCCAAGCATTCTGGATAATAGGTCCCATACGTGTATATTGTAAATGTGTATCGTTATGGGCAACATACTGTAATCCAAAGAAGGGGGAAATAGAAGAAATGTAAAAACACAGGCCAGTGTAGCTTTATGAATATCAGAAGAAGCTATGTGATGAGCAGACATTAACTAGAAGCAAATGGTAACCTTCTTTAGTATTCCCCCCGAGGCTTGCTGCTAACCAGTGAATAGATAAATGACATTATGATATATGTGCAATTGGTATGATTAATTAACTGTGCTTAAGTATTTAGCGCAATTAAAGAGTTCAGCATACAAATTATCAGTGTCGTCAGAACACACTAAAGGCCGTCCGTACTAAGGTCACATGTAACGTGCAAATAAATAAATATATACACAGGAACACACTCGGAATGCTTTATGCTCCTATGCGCAGAACTACTGCTTGGAAATGCTTTATGCTCCTATAGACAGAGCTTTATGAAGCTATATACAAAGCTATTCATTTGCAAAGCTTTAGACGCCTATGTACATAATTATTTCCTGACAATGATTAATGTACACATGCCAGTTCCTTACCAGTGCTGGTGTAGACTTATATATGTCTTTGTATAGGCTAAATGAACATTCAGGGAATTGTCCCTGGTATGATGAGTTGTATTTGTGCTTCTCTTCAGCCAAAAACATTGCCCGGCTTCAGGCTTATCATAATGAGAGGTAAAAAGAAGCTAGTGGTCAGCCAACGGAGAGACAAGAGGGGTCATTTATCATTTAGGGGCTGGGTGCTTAGCTAAAACTAAAAACTTCAAAGCACATGTAAAATAAAAATGTTAATAATTCCATTAAGCCAACCCATAGGGAAAATAATAAATAAAGGTATGGCGCACCTTAAACGTGGCTCCACCGATGCACCGCTGCGGACAACAATAGCTAAATATATCAGCAGAACCTAATTAACATTCTTCTGAAACTTGGCAGCAAACTAATTAGAACTGTAAAAAAAACCTGGCAGTCATGCCGTAACCAGGGAACTATCCTATAATACAGGGTGAAGGCTAAACGTCTGTCTGATCACCCATTGTTTATAGTCATTTATTAAAATGTTTAGTGTGATGGGTTAGACACATTTGTATTAAATGGTGTTTAAGCAAAGCAAAACAAAACAGTCCATTTACATAGATTTTGCTCTTAGGGAGAAAGCCCCCTACCCTAATTTGTTCTCATACAGATGAAGATGCCAACCCCAGCCTTTTCTCTGACTGGAACCACTTTAATGCAAACAGCCATACCCTGTGGTGGATAAAGAGCACCCATGACCATATGATATACACTCCCCAATGCAAAAAAGCTCCACTGAAAGGAATAGGCAAATCTGTAACATACTAAAATGTACTAATGGGCATGGCTTAACCTCACCTGAAATAATTATCTCCAGCATATAAATGGGCAGGTAAGAAAGCAGGGACATGAGTTCCTGGCTGTTTACTCTAGATTCCCAGGTTTTGACGTCAGCCTCTTTACGAGATTTACCTTTTTTGACATTTCCCTAAGCTCTAGCCCAGGGATCCCCAACCTTTTGAACCCGTGAGCAACATTCAGAAGAAAAAGGAGTTGGGGAGCAACACTAGAATGAAAAATGTTACTTGAGTGCCAAATAAGTGCTGTGATTGGCCATTTGGTAGCCCCTATGTGGATTGTCAACCTACATTGAGACTCTGTTTGGCAGTACACCTGGTTTTTATGAAACCAAAACTTGCCTCCAAGCCTGGAATTCAAAAATAATCATCTGCTTTGAGGACACTGAGAGCAACATCCAAGGGGTTGGAGAGCAACATGTTACTTACGAGCTACTGGTTGGGGATCACTGCTCTAGCCCATTATTGGACTTTACTACTGTCAGCTGCCCTTACTTCTACACTATGAATGTAAGTAGCCTGCCCTCTGTTCACTTTAAGATTTTACTATTCTTTGACTATTAAATAGACCACTGGTTGCCCTATCAACTGTGTTATCCTAACATATCTGACAAAATGACAAAGCCATACAACGGGAAGCCTGCTAGTAAAACCTTGACTCTACAGAGGCACAGACTTTGCAAATAGCAAAATGGCTTTCTCCATGGAAAGGTAAAATGGAGAAATGGACACATTTTCTTATTTTCTGCTTCTGTGTAAAAGGTGTTCTACTGTCCCATTTGCTAAGGAACCCCCAGAATACACAAAGGTCTCTCCAAGAAAGATCATTCATATCTGATAAGAAAGACCTGTAATATTTTGATTTTAGATAAGAAAATAAAATTATATCAAATTTGCAGTCCAGTCACCCTAGTTTGTCTTGTCTAAGTGCTGGCAGCCCAGCCTCTGCCTGCTACATTGCCTGCTACCCAGCCTTTGTTTGCTCCAGTGCCGGTAATCAGCCTCTGGTTCAAGTGCCAGCCAGGTTTGTCATTTCCAATACCAGCTATTCAGTCTCAAGCTCAACTGACAGCTATTCAGTTTCCACCTCCTGGGACACATATAAACCATCCAGCTCCTTTACTACCCACCCAGTTTTTTTTCTCCAGCAGTGACCTTGCTGCCTATTTGTCCTAAGGAAACATCTGTGTTCCTGCACCCTGAGAAGAAGGACTTTTGCTGGTTCATGCACCCCTTACTGAAAACATGTCTCTGAGTCTAAGAACCTTACTGTTCTGAGTCAGGGCCATTAGACCAGTTTGCTTTGTCCTCTTGTCCAGAGTAGTTGTCTGCCCCAGTCTCCAGTCCAAAAAAAGTCAGCCCTGGCCTCCAGACACGACACAAGTCTAATGACAAAACCGTCCTGGCTGAGGACAATACTACACTGGCCTCCAGGCCTCACTTTCCTTATTCTGATGCCTGTAGTGATCCTCCATCTGACTGTGGTGGCCCTTCTCCTTATGTCCATGACTTGGCAGTCCTTCTGCTCCTAATTGTGAAAGTCCTACTCCTGCTGTGAATTTTGTCAGCCCTCCTCCTGCAGCACCTGATACCAGCTTTGGGAACTGGAGTTTGCCAGGCTAGCACTGGGTGCCAAAATGCCTAACTCAAAGCTTTAACTATACATTCCATAAGCATGCTCCTGAGCCACAGCTTTGTTTAGGGAACTGATCAACAAGGGTTGCTGATATTTTTCAAGAAATTAAATGGCAACTTAAACTACAGATCTTTGGATGTTGGTCTGCTTTTGTGTCTTTGTTGGCTAGCATACTGAGCACCCATGCCTTTACACACCTTGATCAGACAGCACTTCCCTACATAAGGCCCTCATTGCCTTGTACTTAATTTCCATAGCCTTATTCTTACTGCTACCTGCCTGTGCTGACAATGTACCAGCTGAATAATAACCACTTTCTCCACTTTTCATTAGGTTCATTTTACATGGCAATGTCTGATGCCGCTCAAAGAGGCTTTTGTTCTTTCATACGTCTAAACAGCCATACTTAAACCCGAGAGCACTAAAGGCAAAATGCACTCTCCATGAACTGGGTGTTTTCTACCTATGCTTAAAACCGACAGAATATTATTCATTCAGGATGCTTTTATAGCATGTAATCATTATGTGGGAAAGGTTAAAAATACATAAAAATAGAAGGTATGATAGTTAATGGCATCCATGCTTTTATATCTCAACAGCCTCACTTTGCTATCCATTTGCAGTAATTATGCATCCCCAGACCTAGTTTTCTGTGCAGCTAATTTACAATGCTGTCAACTGGCCAGAATGTAAACATTATATTACGTGCCTTTCAGTACTATGTAAGTGTTTTAGTGCCCTGAATTTCCATTTCTAAATAATGCTGAGATTCTAATTTCTTGTAATAAAGCGATTATTAAAAGATTTTATCTGCATCTGTAAATCTTATCTACCATCGTGTAAATCAGTTCTGTTAATATAATCTATTTTATTTTTGGGAAGTTTTACTATGTTTCAGCCTGCAAATAGAACAGTGAAAATTGCTTAGAAATCATGTGACCTACAGCTACAAATCAAAGCTATTTTGCTTTACATTATATGGCAGAAACTACTTAATGAGGTCCTGGGATACTGACATGTCAATCTATAAAAGTGTAAATTGTCACATGGGTTACATAGTTATATACTTAAGTTGGGTGGAAAAAAACCTATCAAGTTAAACTCGTGATCTATTGTCAAGGGCCTATTGGCTCTGGCTGGTTGGATCAAGCTGTATGCAGCAAAGTCCAATTTGCGGTATCAGGAGGGTTAAGAAAGTTCGTAGATGTTTTCCAGGCAAAAGATCAAGGAATTGGAAATTACCCCATCATCATTACATTTACTATGCAATCTAGTGTCTGACTGTTTTAGTTTAAGCCCCTCTTTGAGGTCTAATATTTGGTCATATTACAGATTTTCAGCCATTCAGGTATAGCTTCAAGAATTTCTAGGCCAATTTAAAAGTAATGTTCCACCTAAATTTCTCCCTTCAAGCTGGGCATCCAAATAACCCCTTTGATGAAAACCAATGTCTTGAGAAAACTTGGAAGAACTTCACAAATTATTTTATTTTCCCTCACTCCAATGGCCGGGGACCTGCTCCGGCACATGATACATGATGGGAAACTTCTTCATGTTTTTAATGAAGCAATCACACTAGCATCAGATATTCCAAAGCCATTTGTTCAGTATTTAAATTGATTTTTCAAGGACCAGTGGAACATAAAACATGCACTTATATAGGGACCTAGTGTCTTTGCCAGGATCTAATCAGTGCTGCTCACCAAATATAGACATTATTGGACTGAAGTACACTGTACTGTTTAAGTATACAAGATGAAATATATACAACAGGATCTTGAAAAAATGGCAATCTGGGCAGCTAAGTGGCAAACGAGATTCAATGTTGATAAATGTAAAGTCATGCATCTGGGATGTAAAAATATCCAAGCCACTTATACCCTTAATGGGACTGCACATAAACCATTATGGAAAAGGACCTTGGAGCCCTGTAGATGATAAACTTGGCTGTAGCAAGCAATGCCAGTCAGCAGCATCAAGGGCAAATAAGGTCTTGAGCTGTATTAAAAGGGGCATAGAGTCAAGGGAGGAGGGGGTCATTCTTCCACTGTATAGAGCACTTGTAAGGCCCCATCTAGAATATGCCGTATAGTTTTGGTCTCCATCACTCAAACAGGACATTATTGTATTAGGGAGGGTACAGGGAAGGGCAACTAAGCTGGTAAAAGGTATTAAAAATCTTAGCTATGAGGAAAGACTGGCCAAATTGGGGATGTTCACATTGGAGAAGAGGTGCTTAAGGGATGATATGATGACTATGTATAAATATATAAGGGGATCATATAATAATCTCTCTAATGCTTTATTTACCAGTAGGTCTTTCCAGCTGACTGAGGTCACCCATTCCGATTAGAAGAAAGGAGGTTCCGCCTAAATATTCGGAAGGAGTTTTTTACAGTGAGAGCTGTGAAGATGTGGAATTCTCTCCCTGAATCAGTGGTACAGGCTGATACATTAGATAGCTTTAAGAAGGGGTTGGATGGTGTTTAGCAAGTGAGGGAATACAGGCTTATGGGAGATAGCTCATAGTACAAGTTGATCCAGGGACTAGTCAATTTTGGAGTCATAAAGGATTTTTTCCCCTTCTGAGGCAAATTGGAGAGGCTTCAGTTTGGGTTTTTTTGCCTTCCTCTGGATAAACTAGCAGTTAAAAAAAGAGTTAGTAGGTTGAACTTGATGGACGTGTGTCTTTTTTCAACCTAACTTACTATGTTACTATGTTATTACGTATATACAGTAAAACAGAACATATGCAGCATGCTTGGCTGAAAGAGAAAGAAAGCTAAACTTTCTGTTACATAACCATGCTCAAAACTATTATATAAAAGTTAGAATATGAATATACAGAAATTAATGCAAAAGTGAATGGATTGTTCCAGCCATTTCAAGTGAAGCGGTAACTGAAGGACAGTGACGTGAGGACTTTTATCAGAGAAGGGAATGAAGAAAATACAGACACAGGATATTTTTTATATAATCAAGGTTATATTGACTATTGTTTTGACTGAAAACTAGTTGTTAACTCTCTACTGCCTGAGAGCTATGGAGCACTAACCAGCTGGATTAGATCCAGTCTAGTTACTTCCCACCAACTGGGAAGAGATGCATGTAGCAAATAAGTTGTGATGCTATTGCTTGAAAATGCTTTTGAGTGTATTATTTTGTGTGCTTCAGTGCATTGGAAGCAACCCACAGGTATTTTAATTACCCAGGAGTTTTGGATAAATGTTATAAATTAAAATATGTAACCATAGAATGTGTAAGTCTAGGGCACTGATCCCCAAGCAGTAACTCGAGAGCAACATGTTGCTCACCAACCAATTGGATTTTGCTCTCAGTGGCCTCAAAGCAGGTGCTTATATTGAATTCCTGGTTTGAAACAAGTTTTGGTTGCATAAAAACCAGTTGTACTGCCAAACAGAGTCTCCTGTAGGCTGCCAGTCCACATAAGGGCTACCAATAGCAAATCACAGTCCATATTTGGCACCCCCAGGAACTTTTTGCATTCTTAAGCTCTCAATGCTCTCATGGGTAAACAACTTTGGGGACCATTGGTCTAGGGCAGAGGTCCCCAACCTTTTTTACCCATGAGCCACATTCAAATTGTAAAAAGTCAGGGAGCAACACAGGCATGGAACAAATCCCTGGGGGTGCCAAATAAGGGCTGTGAATGGCTATTTGGAAGCCCCAATGTGGGCTGGTAGCCTACAGGAGGCTCTGCTTGGTCTGTTTGTCAACACCTCCAGGCAGGTAACAGCAAGACTTAATGCACACACAAAGATATCTGGTTTGAAGCAATGACTTTTCCATATGAATGGGTATTAATTATTAGAATAAAAAATAACTATATAATAAATGTTTCCTACATCAAAAGCAATTTATGGACAAACAATTTATGTTTTGTCAAAAGAGAAGGGAACTGGTTAGTAGCTTAATGCATAACATGTCTTAGGGGCCCATTTACTTAGCTCGAGTGAAGGAATAGAATAAAAAAAACGTTGAATTTCGAATATTTTTTTTGGCTACTTCAACCATCGAATGGGCTACTTCGTCCTTCAACTATGACTACGACTTCGAACCGAACGATTCAAACTAAAAATCGTTCGACTATTCGACCATTCGATAGTCGAAGTACTGTCTCTTGGACCCCCTAGTTCGCCACCTAAAACCTACCGAAGTCAATGTTAGCCTATGGGGAAGGTCCCCATAGGCTTTGCAATCTTTTTTTGGTCGAAGAAAAATCGTTTGATCGATGGATTAGCGCTAAAACAAACGAATAGCGCTAAATCCTTCGACTTCTATATTCGAAGTCAAAGGATTGAACTTCGACCGTTGAATATCGAGGGTTAATTAACCCTCGATATTCGACCCTATGTAAATCTGCCCCCATATGTCATTAATACATTGCTAACAGGTGCAGAGGACCTCTTATCTTTGTATCTATGATTTTTGTGGCCACACCATTATTGCACTTTTTAGCAGTTTTAGGATTATTTTTCACTAGTAATTGCCCAAAAATTTAGAGATTTTAGAGAATTTTTTTTTAGTGAACCATTCAGCATTTCTTTTGTTCATTGATGTCTTTCCAAGCAAAAAAACCCCCAAAAAAAACTTTCCCATAGATGGCATTATGAGAAATTTTATAGGATGAGAGAATTGTGGCAAACTCAGAGCTGCTAAACAGATTAGTAAATAGATTACACAAAAGCACACAAATTTTAAGTTTTCAAAAAGCTTTATAACTAAACAAATGCGATTCAGCTTGGCTGTTATTTTTTCCATGGTCATGGTGATTTTTTATTTCAATCTTTTTTTCTGAATCGCAAGCATAAAAACTTGATTGCTTTTATTCGCAAAAAAATCAGATCGTAATGATAATCGCATTTTTCTGTTTGGCTTGAAGGTTGCAAATTAATTTCCTATTGAGATTATAAATGCTCACCGGGTTTCAACTGCCAATAGTTTTCAATATTATTGATTGAGAAATCTTAAAAATTCTAAATTCTAAACCTTGAATTCCAAAAAAAAATTTGAGTAGGCTTTTCTTTGCTATAATTTTCTTGATTTGGAAAAAAAACACAATGTTGAGTATTATCAAATGGACCCCTTAGTGTTCATATCTTTGGAATATTTTGGAATTGTCCTTTAATCTCTTTCCCACAATCTACACACATATGATTGTCAGCTGTCAGTTAAGCGCAAGGAAAAAACTATGGTAAATCCTGTTAGACACGAGAATACACAGGCAGCCGGAATATCATAATTGGTTAACAGAGACAGAACATGAAAATGCTTTTCCTGGTGGTAGAGATGTTATTAGAGATACAGTATATCCTATACTCCACTCATCTCCAAACATGGGAAAAACATACTGTGAATTAGTTTGGGATACAGCCAACTGCACAAACAAATTATTATTGTTGTCATCACATTTTATATATCAGCTTGTAACTTGGTCCAGTACACTTTGTGCAGAATGACGATCATTAAAAATAGCAATAGGTGAGGGTCCAATTATTATTAAATGCACACAGCAAAATTGCTTTCACTTTCATTTTTACCCAATAACTGTATGGAAAATTGCACATACATGGGTCTTCCATAGGGTCGGTTTAGGGTGTTTTTTATGGCCCACGGATGTTTTCACAGAAATCATACGAACCAATCAGCCAGTAGCTCTGATCAGTCAATTGCAATAGAAATAAACTGAAAATTCTCATTGGTGGCTAAAGATTATAGATACAGGAATGGGACCTGAAGTAGCTAGAAATGTTGTACATTATGTTTGGGATTCTGTACCAGCCCAAGGCAACCACAGCCCTTTAGCAGTGAAGATCTGTGTCTCCAAAGATGCCCCAGTAGCTCCCCATCTTCTTTTCTGCTGATTCACTGCACATGCTCTGTGCTGCTGTCACTTACTGAGCTTAGGGACCCACTCACAATATACAGTACACATAGAATAGAAATGTCACAATATAAGGCTGATTAGTAATTAATACAGATAATTACTACATGGCACAGAAACCAGTGCAATTAGCATCAGAATTTAAAGGGGACCTGTCACCCAAAAAAATTATTCAAAATCCTACATCACATTAGTCAAGCAAAATGAACTTTAATTACACTATATAAATTATTTGAATCTTGCTTCCTTCAGTCTGGGAATTCATAATTATAGCAAGCAGGCAGGAGCCATTTTGTGAACACAGTTATTAAGACAAGTCTTGTATCATCTCAGAATCTTGTTTGTGCACCAGAATGGGGGACCTGATGTCCATCCCCATGCACTGGTTACACAATTAAACGTTAAAGAGAACAGGGGAATGTGGGGAGAGCAGTGACATGTAGGAAGTGCTGAATGGAAAGTGAAAGTAATTGTCTGCTCCGCCTCTATGCCACTGGCATAGAGGAGGGGCAGACATTATTTGATTGACAGCTGAGATTTTTAAATGAGTTTACAACAGCTATGAATGCTTTAATAAAAAATAGAAATTGGATTTCATGTTTAGTTTGAAAGGGACTTTTATTACACAGATTTTTGTGTCTGGGTGACAGGTCCACTTTAATAATCAGCCCTGTAGCATCAGCTTATATTGCAGATCAACCTCATTTTCTGCTGGATAATTAGTGACAACCCCTAAGCTTAGCTTCTCAACAGCTGCTCAGAGACCACTGAGCATGTGAGTGTCTGAGACACTTTCCAAGATGGTGACCCCCTGTGACAAGTTTGAAGTCCTGGATCATTGTTGCTATTGACAAGCTGAAACTTTAGGCTGGTGCAATAAGTTCACTGTATAAATTTCTTAGCCATGTTCATTTTTAGGGTTAAAAAAAATGGTAAGCCCATCTCCCACGGACTCCATTTTAATTAAATAATTCCCATTTTAAAAAATGATTTCCTTTTTCTCTGTCATAATAAAACAGTAGCTTGTACTTGATTGTAACTAAGATGCATGAATCCATGCTGGTGGCAAAACAATCCGATTGTGTTTATTCCACGTTTCAATGATTTTTAGCAAATTGGTACGGAAAGATCCAGAAAACCCCAAGTACCAAACATTACAGATAATAGATTGTATACCTCCAATTCATGTAAAAATCTGCAAAACTTGCTGTCATTATATGAATAAATGATGATGGGAATTCTTCCAAGAAAAAAGTGGAGAAAAGTATATGCTGGTTGGTAAGTAAAAAGCTATACAAGGTCTTACATGTAGTAGATATATAAGTTGTATATATATATATATATATATATATATATATATATATATATATATATATATATATATATATATATATATATATATATATATATATATATATATATATATATATATATATATAATACACAAGAGCCATGAATATCTTGTAAATTATATCCTTATAAACGGTGACTTCTGATGTCATTTCTGTCACATGACTCACTGAAATTTGTGTATTATAATAAATAAAGTACCCCCAGTTGTAAAATATGAGGATATTAGAAGTTACCTCGGAGTTCCATGACCCGTATAAAAACACTCGGCCTTCGGCCTCGTGTTTTTATATGGTCATGAAACTCCTCGGTAACTTATAATATCCTTATATTTTACAACAGGGGGTACTTTATTCACTATATATATATATATATATATAATAGACAATAGCCATGAGTAAGTAGGGTTGCCACCTGGCCAGTATCTTACCGGCCTGCCCAGCAGTAAAAATGCTGTTTGATTCCAATGTTATTAATACGGAAAAAAGATAAATATATAGGAAGGCGCTATCCTAGCTATGAGTATTCTGTAAATTATATCCAAGCCGACCTGGAACCCTAGGCAACCTGGCCAGCCAGTCCGCTACCCACTTTGAGTGCTAACTACTTTTTGTGTGCCCCTGAGTGGCTGTGAGGGGAGGGAGGGGAGGGAGGGGAGGGGGAGGAAGGAGGGAAGGAAGGAGGGTGTAAAGGAGAGGGGAAGAGGATGGGAGAGGTAGAGAGACCAGTGAACTAGGAGTAGGCAGAAGATGCTTAATGGGTACCTGCCAAGCACCCCCATATTGTTGCACCTTAGGCAGGTGCCTCCTCTGCCTACCCCTAGTTCCGGCCTTGATGCTTAGTGATGTCATCAGTTATAATCAGAGCTTAGTGATGTCATTTCTGTCACACGACTCACTGAAACTCGTGTATTATAATAAATAAAGTACTCCCAGTTGCAAAATATGAGGATATTAGAAGTCAACTCGGAGTTCCATGACCTTTTATATTGTCATGGAACTACTCAGTATCTTATATCCTTATATTTTACAATAGGGGCTACTTTATTCACTATATATATATATATATATATTCTAATGTTAGGATTGTGCATATTGTAAAAAAAATCACTTTCATAAATGGCTGTATTGTTTTTCTTGCAGTTTTTGACATAATTTGTGTTTGCCACAGTCCTTGATTTATGTTGTTTTTCTGGTGCATCTAAGCCACTTCTAATGATGCTGTCTAATAGATGGAATGAGTCAAGTGGTTTCATCACAGAAAATGATTAGCTTGGGTCCTACAGTTACAAACTTGTCAGTGGAAAACAGCCATTTAGCTGCACCAATCGAGGTAAAACATATATTCAGTTTAAGAACGTATGTGGGACAGATTGATTAAATTTCCATTACAGCTTTCTGGGTTTTATGGATTTGTTTGACAGTTCCAGTTTCCAAAAGCTGCCCAATATTGGCTGCACAATAACCACGCTATCTGAAAGCCTTTAAAAGGCCATATAACTTCCAACTGTTATATTCTATAACATTGCTTTAACTGATCATTTTTGTCTACTAAGTGATCACAGTGCAGACATGGGACGTGCTATACAGAAAGCTCGGCACCTGGTGTTTTCTGGATAAAGGATCTTTCTTTAAATTGGATCTTCATACCTTTAGGGGCTGATTCACTAAGGGTCGAATATCGAGGGTTAATTAACCCTCGATATTCGACTGGGAATTGAAATCCTTCAACTTTGAATATCGAAGTCGAAGGATTTAGCGCAAATAGTGCGATCGTACGATCGAAGGATTATTCCTTCGATCGAACGATTAAATCCTTCGAATCGAACGATTCGAAGGATTTAAATCCAACGATCGAAGGAATATCCTTCGATCAAAAAAAGTTAGCCTTCCCCATAGGCTAACATTGACTTCGGTAGCTTTTAGGTGGCGAACTAGGGGGTCGAAGTTTTTTTTAAAGAGACAGTACTTCGACTATCGAATGGTCGAATAGTCGAACGATTTTTACTTCGAATCCTTCGATTCAAAGTCGTAGTCGAAGGTCGAAGTAGCCCATTCGATGGTCGAAGTAGCCCAAAAAAACTTCGAAATTCGAAGTTTTTTTACTTCGAATCCTTCACTCGAAGTTAGTGAATCGGCCCCTAAGTCTACTTGAAAATCATGTAAACATTAAATAAACCCAATAGGCCGGTTTTGCTTCCAATGGATTAATTAAATCGTAGTTTTGATCAAGTGAAAGGCACTGTTTTATTATTATGGAGAAAAAGGAAATCGTTTTTAAAAATTTGGATAAAATGGAGTCTATAGAAATTAATAATTTGGAGGTTTCTAGATAAAATATCCTGTACCTGTGCTACTGACCAGTTGGGGTCCTCTTTGACTGAAACTGATATTCTTTAGCAGCTCATGTAGAACAACTCAAACATTCCGACCAAACGAGACTCATTATTTGGCATCTTCTTGATGGCATGAAATATAAGGATGTGATTAGAGTAGCCTATAGCCATGCACATAATGGTAGTAGACATAGATGCACACATATAATTTAGTTTAATGTAAAGAAACAAAGCCAGCTATACATTGATCACTTTAGGTGTATTCTCCTGTAAGTCATTTAAAACGCCTACAATTGTATTTAAGAACAGGGGCTGTTCCTTCACGCAAAATTTGCAAGTGAACCCTGATCCATAGTGACAGTTTCTCCTGCAATGAATGAGAATTTTAACATCAGTGAAAAAAGATCTCAGGGGTGACTCAATTACAGCACCAGGATCACTTTGCATTTAGCCAGGAAATGGGAACACACAGGGGGTTGATTGAGCTAAATGAAACAGCATAGCCTCCCACAACTCTACCCATTCTCCTGATTTCTAGCTTCTCATATGCTTTTTCAAGAAATATAATATAATCAAAATACCATAGTTTGAAAATGATTCTTTCCAGTATAAATGTAGCAGATGGTTCAAGTGTGCCACCGTATTTCTTGATATCGATCTAAAAAAAACAAGGGAAGATCTTCATATCAACAGGAACAATTTGGGGTTGACTTACTAACATTCAGATGTCGCTCATCTCACAAATGGTATTTTTTTTCTCAAAAATGTCATGTTTTTTTTTTATTTCTCTTGAACTTTAAAATAATTCAAGATTTATGTTTTTAAACATTTTATTTGTTTCACAATAAACAAGTAAAATCAACATGACAGCTTTTAACCTGCGGTCTCGAGAACGTGCTATAATCACCTTGTCCTCAATAAACGGGAACATGGAATTCAAGTGTGAAAATCACGAAAAACTCTAGTGCAAAACTTCTACAAGTAAAAGCAGTTGAGGTCCCATAGAAGTCAATGGTAAATTGTGCTGATCCAATTGAACATTTTTTTTAGCAATTCAGACTTTTAGAGGTTTTCAGATTTTTTTCCGCTTGTAATTGTTCGAAAAACTCCACTTTTTAGAGCTTTTAGAGATATTCATGGTTTTTTTTCGGGATTGTTCACTCATTTTTTTCCATTCGTACTTCATATATTTTAATCTTTTTCATGGCATTCGTGATATTAGAGTAGTAGTTTAAGCGTGGTTTCAGAAAGAAATACAACCTTTATAAATGGGCTTCCACGTGTATATGGCGCATAAGCTCTATGTAATATCATCTCCACTAGTGATGGGCGAATACATTTGCCTGGCACGAATTTGCGGCGAATTTCCACGTTTTGCGCCAATTTCCGATTTTCATGATTTTTTTGTGAAAACTTTTGGATTTCAAGATTTTTTAATGAAAACATTCGAATTGTATGATTTTTTAGTGAAAACGATCAAATTGCACGTTTTTTCGTGAAAGCGTTCGAATTTCACGATTTTTTCCGTGAATTTTTCACCGTTTTGGACTTTGTCTTTTTTCAACCCAATTTAACTATGTAACTAACTATGTAACTATGTTTTGTGGATTTTGAGGGAAATTCACAAATTTTTCAGCACAGAGAAATGGGAGAAATTTGCCCATCAATAATCTTCACCCTTTGGAATGTGTAAATGGGGACCCATGTTTTGTAGGCAGAGCAACATGTGAGTAATTTTCTTATTTTTTAGGCATTTACAGTCTGTTCTGCTTAAAGGAGAAGCAAACCCTTTATATTGGAATCCCCTTCCCCCTACCCTTCATAGACCCACCTCCCTGCTCCCCCCCCCAGCCTAGGTGTTACTCTCTGTAAATGACCCAAAATCGTTACCCCTTGTTGCAGATTCAGCAAATTGGAGTTCACGAGCATCATCTTCTTCTCTTCGCTAATCTTCGCTAAGTAAGCACCATATCAGCGCACGTGCAGTTGGAGCAGTCTGTTGGCTTTTTAACAACTGCACATGTGCGGAAAGCCACGGAAATTGCCGGAAGAAGTCACGAAGATTACCGAAGAGAAGAAGATGATGCTCGTGAACTCCAATTCGCTGAATCTGCAACAAGGGGTTAAGATTTTGGGCCATTTACAGAGGGTAACACCTAGGTAAGTAAAGAGTTTGTGGCATTTACGGAGGGTAAACTCCTAGGCTGTCATTTAGGGGCCCATTCACTAAGTTTGAGTGAAGGAATAGAGGAAAAACAGTTTTTCGAATGGTTTTTTTGGCTACTTCGACCTTCGACTACGACCTTCGACTTGGAATCGAATGATTCAAACTAAAAAACGTTCGACTATTCGACCATTCGATAATCGAAGTACTGTCTCTTTAAAAATTTCTTCGACCCCCGAGGCCAATGTTAGCCTATGGGGAAGGTCCAAGTTTTTTCTGATCGAAGGATAATCCTTCGATCGATGGATTAAAATCCTTCGAATCGTTCGATTCGAAGGATTTAATCGTTCGATCGAACGAATATCGATATTCGAAGTCGAAGGATTTTAATTCGGCAGTCCGATATCGAGGGTTAATTAACCCTCGATATTCGACCCTTGATGCATCTGCCCCTAAATGTAATTTTTACATTAAAGGAGAATCAAACCCTTTTTATTAAAATCCCTTAACCCCCTACCCAAGAGGGGGTCTATGTAGGGTAGGGGGTTAAGGGATTTTAATAAAAAGGGTTTGGTTCTCCTTTAATGTAAAAATGACAGTGTTTTATATGATATGTATACATGAATAAGAACCATGTTGTGTATACAGTAATATTCACTTTCTTTTGAAGGTAAGACGAAATGACCCATATCCACGAACATACCATATATAGAGTATCATGTAGAGCGAGACCTTGTATAAATACTGAAATTCTTTGTATGGGAGACTACCCTATGGCCAATGTATACCTTGCATGGGGGATATGTTTACATTTAAAAATATCTGAATAGCTTCCAGTTGACCATGTCTGTATGAACATTTGAAGTCAAGAGTTTTCTTGATAATAAAAGTCCCCCATATTCAGTTGGTGATTGTTTTATATACTGAGGGTTTTTATCCAATTATGGGAGTCAAGGTGCTGTACAGGAATTGCATATCCCAATGTATTGTGAGTGCCTGCTACACTGAGAGTTGGTGTGCGATATTTTTGATAGCTGATTTTAAAGTGGTTCCTTGGTGGTGACTGGCTCAAACGTGATTTTTTTTTCTGAGTGGGTGATAAATAAATTTTATTTCAGCTCACGCCTCATGATACATTCCTTGCTACGGGTATGTTCAAACACAGACCTATTGATGTGCAGAAGCATGTCTATAATGCCCCAGTGGCAAGTCATTGCATTCCTCGTTTTTGCTGTGATATGCAAGAGGGGAGGGTTGGATGTAAGAGAGGGGCATGGGGTCTTTACTTTCATCCCTGGGCGAGATTACATCTGACTTCACATCTGCCTCTCCCTGGCCCAGTGGTCCTGCAGTCAGTAATCCTCTGCGCTTTCAATTAGCCGTGATGCGGTCGCTAAGCAACTGACCTGTGGTGAGGAATACATAATGTCCTCTTTCTCCCCCCCTCCACCCACCTTGGAGTGTCAGGAAGGAATTGAGGCGATTGCTTGGTTTTCTCCGCTGGTAAGACAGAGTAGTCTAAAATGTATCATTTTAAGGTGTCTTTTTCAAATTTCCTATTTGACCCTTACTCTTTTATTCAGTTTTGTTTCCTGCAAATCTAGGCTGTAATGTTTATATAGTCTTAACTACAGAAAATATAAAGTGAATTAATCCTAATATTTGCCCTTTCCAAAATCATGCTGTACGGGGTGGGAGGGGAGACGTCACTAGGGTGTGACTAGGGAACACCTCAATAATATTACATATTTCAGATGACAGCGAAGGGCAAAGGTAAAGGCAAAATATTTAGTTACATGGTCTGGGCATTGCCCTTCCCCTTGAGATATCCTGGAAATGACAAGATCATCACAAACGGATAAAAGATGAAGTATTATTTATAGGTTCAGTAAAGAATATACTGAAGCAGAATATCTTTTTGATATGTATAAGCCAGTGAAATGTTGCCTTAGACGTCTAACCCTACATATTGAGAAATGTTCTGCCTAACATGCAACGCCATGTACCCTGGCATTAGTCTGCTATTGTTTCTATTGCTGTGCATGATCTGTGTTTGTATTCCTTTCTACAAATCATGCAAAGATATGCTGCAATGATTTAATTCTGTGCATCAATCTGGAATTAATAAAGCATTTGTCAGCTTGCTATAGCTTTGGCAAACTAGTCTGGAAGCACGGAGAAACAATATTTCACCAGCCCCATGCCAATCTGTGTATAGTGCAGTGGATTCTTGAAAAGTAAACTAATGAAGGAGTCCCAAATCTCTATGCTTACTAGGGCCCCCACTTGTACCATCTTTATTGTAAGAGCAACACCTGCTCAAATATATGTGACATTTTCCATTGGCCTTGGAAGTAAAATGCAATTATTGTGATTCCAGTGAATAGCTAAGTTCTGAACTTCAACGGAGAACTAAACCCTAAAAATGAATAGGGCTAAAAATGTCATGTTTTATACAGTGAACTTATTGCACCATCTTAAAGTTTCAGCTTGTCAATAGCAGCAATGATCCAGACTTCAAACTTGTCACAGGGGGTCACCATCTTGGAAAGTGTCTGTGACACTCACATGCTCAGTGGGCTCTGAGCAGCTGTTGAGAAGCTAAGCTTAGGGATCGTCACTAATTATCCAGCAGAAAATGAAGTTGGCCTGTAATATAAGATGATGCTACAGGGCTGATGATTAAATTCTGATTCTGATGCTAATCCCATTGGTTTCTGTGCTGCCATGTAGTAATTATCCATATTAATTGCTAATCAGTCTTATACTGGGACATTTATATTCTATGTGTACTGTATATTTTGAGTAGGTCCCTAAGCTCAGTAACTGAAAGCAGCATGTGCAGTGAATCAGCAGAAAAGAAGATGGGGAGCTACTGGGGCATCTTTGGAGGCACATATTTTTACTGCTAAAGGGCTGTGGTTGCCTGGGCCAGAAGCCTAAAACATAATGTACAACATTTCTAGCCTACTTCTTTACTTTAACTTTCCTTGTCCTTTAATGCCTACCAGTGGTGGCCATGATACAGGTCTCGAGAGAGCTTTGTGTGTCCTGGCACTCGCTAGCTCATAGCTAGGTGGTATTCCAGTCATAGACATCATTTGGGTATCCATTTTAAGCCATATTAATCAATACTCTTCCACTGTATGCAATTTGAGATGACTTTACTAGTGCATATTATGTATACAATCCATATTACAAATTTCTGTGGGGAGAAAAGGGCACGACAGTTTGTGCCAGATACTTCCATAATAAGTTGTTTCCATCTCTATGTGTCTTACAAATCTCTGAGTTTTAAACAAAAAAAAAACATTTAAAAGTTAGTTGGAATATCATCAGATTCTGCATATGATGTTAAATGATCCAGTGCAGCCCTTTCACTGTGATATACTGATTGATTAATAATGGATTCTCCTAGTGGATTTCTTCTATGCATACTCTTTTTCAGATCAAAGAACATTTATAATGAATATATGAGATGTAAAATTAAGGGTTTCAATCCCTTAGTAAATTATTTTGCCTATACTGTATAGTCAACCTTATTTGCGCATTATGACTATTAAAGGGCCACTATACCTTATTTTTTCTCTTTTTTTTTTTTTTACTATAATGGAAATAATTAGGGGTGAATTTATTATATTTTGATTGCTATTCACAACCTTCCTTATTGTTTCCAAAAACCTTTTTGTTGTATATTCCCCTTACAATCAGCTGGTTGAGGAGTTGTCTGGCTGTCCTGGGGTTTGCTGAAGACCTGACCAACCGTGGCCCACTGAATAGGCCATAATTCAAGATATAGCGCAAGAAAGATATGCCATAAAACTATGCTGATATAGGGATTAAGCACAAAAGGAAAATATTAGTGCACTAGATGTCACCTCAAGAATATGAGTACAAGGGAATAACTAAAATATTATCAGAAATTCATCTAATTACGGTGAATATTTCCTGTTGGACCACACCAGTAAAAAAAGTGCTGTCCAACTGTTTTCATAGAATTATTCCCTATACAGTTATTTACAAAACTGAATGCCCAGGGCCAGCTTATAATAAATGATTGATGTCATCAACTGAGGCTAATGGAGCTTGGGAAACAGTCCACAATGGAAGCCATAAAGATCCCTTAAAGCCTAGATCTGCCCTGCAGGCCTTCCGTTGGAAAGCCCTGCTCTAAGATCTTGGTAGAATATTGTGGCATTGAATCCGATTAATGGAAATTCAGGTTTGCCCTAAAGTATATTGGTAAATCAACTCAGTGGCACCAAATGTCATATTGTAAACATTCAATGGAACTTGGGTGCTATGGTCACTACTGACAGAAACAGGCTTGGTAAAGGGCCTTTTTGTGAATGCTTATGGGCTAAATAAATCACCCATTCCACTGAGCAATCTCTTTGGTGTGTTTCTGGATTTTTTTCTATACTGACAGAAGCAGATGAATATAAAGCCTGAACTGTTTTTCTGAGAACCTGCTGTAAACAACATGCAAAAAAATGCCCTTATTCGCGCCTGGGAGAAGATGTCTGTTAGAGTAGGCAAAAAAAAAATTGTCATGTTGAGTAAAAGCGAAATTAACAACTAGGCAGGCTGTCACACCGAGAAAACGAAAAAGAACATCTATTTGGATTGGCACTCAGACACCGAATGATATTGTTAGTAGACCCTCTAAGTGGAAGGATTTTTCCTTTGTGAAAAGCAGAATCTGCTCAAGGCGGTTGAGACAGCAGGGTATTTTTAGTAGCCACAGACAGATGGGCATGCTCTCCAGTGCATCAGTGGTTCTCCTGACTAATGTAACCTAGAACTGTGTTCTTCATTCAGCAGAAGGACAGACAGTAGTCAACTTTAAGCTCATCTGAACCAATAAAATATCTCATGCCTGCAAGAAACATTTAAATCAAGTTGATTGCTAGCATTTTAATCAAGGACGTTGCTGATAAATGATCGTTTGCATTTATATAAGCAACACGCACTTTAGGTTAAACAAAACATCACTTTTTGAAATTATTCGGAGAATGTTAAACCTAAAAAAACTGCACAAAATATATTCTTAGAAAATCAATGCGCTCAGTTGGTTAACATTCGGATCCCAGTTGTGCAGTAATGCTATTGTCTAGCATAATTCTCATTTACGAAAGCTACTATGTCATTACCTGGGCTTGCCATATAGCAATCATTTGCTTGAAATGTTGCATTTAGAATATAATAATACAAAAGTTCCACCCAAGAGTAGTTAGGCAAAACTGGCCTACCTGCAGGGGAGGAGGTTTTTGTTTGGGGAGGCTACCAATAAAAGTAGTTCCACTGGAGAACTTTAAATTATATAGAAATATATAGAAATTGGATGATCTTTGAAAAAGATAAGCCTCCATAAATCATTACTCAGTCTACTCCTATGTCCACCTAAGTTAAAACTTTTCCCACTGTTTAAAAAATAGAAAGATTTATTTATGAGTATTTTGTAATAAGTAGTGATGGGCGAATTTATTCGCCAGGCGCGAATTCGCGGCATATTTGCGCGATTCGCCGTCGGCGAAAATTCGTCGGCGTCAAAAAAAACGGACGCCCGCGTAAAAAACGTTTCACTAATTTTTCGCCGTTTTCAGCGAAGCGAAACAGCGCAAATTCGCCTATCACTGGTAATAAGTATCATTAATGATTATTGTTCTAGAGGTACTCCTCTTCTAGGAGCATCATTGAAATTCACAGAAAGAGTGTTCAGTATCAAAAAGCAATTAAAATATGTGTGCCTCGTTTTTAACTCAAAGCAATTATGATGTTGAAAATTACCACTGAAGAACAGCTACCCCAATAATGTCTCCACCTATGCTTAATTCTCAAATTTCATAATTTATGTAGGCATCAAAAAAGTATAGCAGATCAATAAATGATGTGCTTCATTGGATTATACTATACCTCTGCAGCTGAGAAGGAATTCATAAAAAGGGAGAATTCCAAAAATGGGTGCATATTTAACAGTGATCAACAACAACCAATCCCACCTTTTCTTTCATTTGTTTTATAGCAGCTGACCAGTCCAAGCTAATTGCTGTCTGAATGTAATGAGTTTCTGTTACGTTTGCAAAATTCCCCTTTGACCTAGATGGGGTGTCCCCAACTTTTTTTTACCAGATGTAAAAAGAGTTGGGGAGCAACACAAACATGAAAAATGTTTCTGGGAATTGCAAAATAAGAGTTGTGATGATAATTTGTTAGTCCCTATGTGGACTGACAGCCTACATGAGGCTCTGTTTGACAGTGCACCTTGTTTTTATGAAATCAAAACTTTCCTCCATGCCAGGAATTCAAAAATAAGCACCTGCTTTCAGGGCAGCCATCAGGGGGGGACAGGGGGGAGAGTTGTAGGGGGTCCCGAGGGTAAGGGGGGCCCGGCCACGCCACACTTTCTTGATTATCCAGGCCCCCCTGCTTTCTGATAGCTGCCAACTTCGGGAAGGCAGGGCTGGAGCACAAGGGGAGGTATCTTCTGTTCATTACTTCCCCTTATTGGTCACAGAGTTTAAGTCCCAGTTGAGCTGCTCAGGGATTGGATAGCTGAGGTTTGAACTTCTCCTTCAGCTCATCCAATCACCATGCAGCTTTACCAGGACTAGAAATTCTGTGACCAATAAGGGAAGAAAATGCTGTCATTGGAAGAAGATCCAGCCACGTGTGCTCCCCTCCTCCCTTCTGTAGTTGGCAGCTCACTGACAGCAGGTGGACCCCCACTAATGAAGTAAGTGTAACATGGCAGGGCCCCCCTAAAGGTAACCCTTTGTGGTCCTTGTTGTGTGGTGGGGCCCTGGGCACCAAATTGTTTTTAAACTTCTGGGGGGGGCAAGTTTTTTTACATGGACGTTTAAGGGGGGCCCTGGCCACCAATTTTCTTATAATGTGGGGGGGGACTGCCCACCAATTTTTTTTCTCCATGTGGGGTCCTAGCCACCAATATTTTTTAATGGAGGGCCCTGACCACAAATGTTTTTATCAATGGAGGGCCCTGACCACCAATATTTTTTTATTAACATTTGGGAACCATAGCCACCAATGTTTTTTTTTTTTAGTGTGTGGTGGGGGGTGGACCTGGTGGGTTGGGAGGGCGGACCTGTAGGTGGGCCTTGTGGTGGGCGCAGCCCAGGGGGCCCAGGAAATTTTTTCGTATGGGGCCCTGAAAATTCTGATGGTGGTCCTGCCTGCTTTGAAGCAACCGAGAGCAACATTCAAGGGGTTGTGAGCAACATGTTACTCACGATCCATTGGTTGAGGATCACTGCTAACTGTTCAGATAGAGGCCCAAAGGTAAGCTGAAGGTCTTCAAGGGATTATTAAGTCCACAGACTTCTTTAAATCAGTTGAAAAATGGCAAATTGATTAATCGGAATACAACATAAACAAAGTTGCTACCACTATCTTGGAAGATTCAAGGCACAAGATTTAGATGCCTCTATATTATCTTTATATATTTGTGTACACTGTTAGGATGGTTAAGTGAATGACTATCTATTTGGCTACTCAGTTGCTTAAAAGAATAGCTGTATCCCTTAATAAACAATATTGCATGCCTTTAACTGTACATTTAGCTATGCAATCATAAATCAAATACAGCTAAAGCTTAAAGAGTAAAGAGAAAACTTTCAGTAGAGAAAGAGTCTGACCTCAAATGCTTTTAATCAATGTTCATTAGAGCTCTAATTCTTTCTGACCCTCCAACCATGTACAGCTCTTCTATAGCCCTCATCATGTGCTTTCCTGTCACTCCTCATTTAATTCCCTACAGAAGCCATGTGGTACATGTGCGCTGATTCTGTCACTTGATATGACACCAACAGAAGGAACACAAAGTCGTCTGCTCCACCTGCTGCCTGCTACTAAAAAAATCCAGATGATGCCCACCTGTGGTCTATTCCTTCCCTGACAAGCCAGACTATACCTGAGGGATTTAGACAGTCTACTACTAGCTTTTTTTAACTTGGTGGTGATCCATGCCCTGTCAGAATCAATGTGTTAGCTGTAGTGCTTGTAATAGAACAAAATTACATTTATCATGCACAAGTCCCTCCCAACCTCACAAAGAATACGATCTAGCTTGGGTGCCATAGACACAGGGAGACTATTGGGCTTTCCCAAGACGTCAAGTCAAGTTACTCTACCTCTCTATGCAATAATTTCTCCGCCTTTGCAATGTTCCATACACACTGATTGGGGGTAGGGGTAGATGAGATGGGACTAAATGCATTTGACCTTGATCAGAGGTGCCGGACTACTTTTCTGGTACAAACAGTCTCATAGGGAAACACTGTATCAGGTCTTCGAGCATTATGATGGTTGATGGATGCAGCTTGTATAACAGGGGCAATATACAATGTGTAGCTGAGAAGAAAGTCTTTTAATTGGGGGGAAGTCATCACCTCTGCTGGGGTGGTCTACCCAGTCAGGGCGGGTTATTTTGGGATACAAAATAGTCCCATTTTTACCATATTTTTTCAATTTGAGGGATAGTCGCTCTGTGTTTTGCTGTCATCTTCTCCATTAGTTTCATGTACCGAATCTGGATTATAGTCTCACCTACAATTGGGGCCTCAGGTGCTTTCCAGTTGCAGGTGATTGAGGAGTTTCTGTTCAGGGAGAGGGATATCTATGTGAGGTAGGCCTAAGAGGGCATTAGAAACCTAAATAGGGATTTGCCAAAAGAAAATCTTAATGATCATTGACTTGATGCCCCTCCAGAATTCAGATCATTTCAGACAATACCACAGAATATGGGAGAGGGAGCCTTCATGTCCACATGCCCTCCAACACATTGCAATAGTTTGGTTAGCTTTACTGAGGTGTAATACCAAGAGAATATTGTCTTATAAATGTTTTCCTTCTGTCTCACACAGGTGACGCTCCTCTGAGCATTATCCAAGATGGCTTCCTACTGTTCTAAAGTGAGAGCAATCAAGAGTTCCCTTTCCCATTGTAACATATATTTATGTTTAGGGAACGGTTCCTTCGCATTGTTGAGAAACGTATTCCATTCAAGTCAAGTATTTCCATGTGGATGAAACTGTCTACGGCTTTTCTCAAAACACTACATAATGTCATTGCTTATGTGAGTATTGCACACGCTACAGAGGTTGCCAGATGGGCATCATTTTTTATGCTCACAGTTGAAATAATAGAAATATTAGAATATATTGTTGTGGCAGCGGTTAATGATGAATGTTGGAATTGTGGTTTGTAAATACTTCTACACTTTTTTGATGGTGCTTGACTGGTTGCTGTCTGGTGCTCCTAACCCTAAACCCTTAGACCTCACACTTCTTGTTAACCCCAAAAGAACTCATGAACCACTAAAGACTGGGATGATAAAGCCATAGATTGTAATAACAAGTGTACAAGAGTATTTGCACAAAGCATGAGATTGAACCATTGCCAAATGCTTGAAAACTGTGTATTGCTATGGAGACTAGCTGTCAGCGAGTCTTTAAAACTTGCATAAAAGTCGGCTTGGAACTTCTTTTTATAATAAAGAGCGTTATACAAACCAATGCCCCTGTTTTGTCTCTCTGAATCTCTAAAGTCAATTACACTGACCCCATGGGGTATATTTATCAAAGAGTGAAGTTAATAGTGAAGTTCCGCCACTAGAGTGAAATTCCGCCACTTTCCATTCATTTCTATGGGATTTTTAAAGGCGTATTTTAAGGGTGAACTTTCACTTTCACCCATTGATAAATATGCCTTTCAAAATCCCATAGAAATGAATTGTGAGCTGCGGAATTTCTACTCTAGATAAATTTACCCCATGTTTCTCTATGTCATGCTATTGTTATTGTGTTCCTTTTATTTCTGATTCTAGATAGGAGGAGATTTAAATTGCCACAGAAAGTAGTAGCCTTCTGACTTTGTGCACCTCTGTGTCACTTTCTGTTGCCCCCTTAGTGTGTTGGTTACATTTGCACTGGTGCACAACCTCTGGGAAGACAGATAATTAAAGCTGAAGAGTATTCACGCGAAACAGTTAGAAACCATTTCTTCCTAAGTGTCTGAAAAAAATCAATGGTGAAAGGGCTGAATTTGTGTTAATGTAGGTGTTGGTCGAAGTGCATTTAATCAAGTTGTTTTGCTTCACTTGAATGTACAGGACTAGAACCATTACAGCAAGAGTAGAAATTATTTGCATGATATGATAGAGTCATTAATGCTATATAGAAGAATTAGGGGCAGATATATCAAGGGTCAAATCATTATCAAAGTAAAATCCTTCGATTTTGAATATCGAATTCAAAGGATTTTAGCGCAAAGCTTCGATCGAACGATTCAAACAATTTTAAGCGATCGATCGAAGGATTTTTATCCGATCAAAAAAAACTTAGAAAAGTGCTGGGGAAGGTCCCCATAGGCTAACATTGCACCTCGGTAAGTTTAAAGTGGTGAAGTATGAAGTCGAAGTTTTTTTTAAAGAGACAGTACTTCGAATAGTCGAACGATTTTTACTTTGAATCGTTTGAATCATTCGATTTGATCGAATTTGACCAATTGACCAACTCGATGGTCGAAGTACCCAAAATTTCGAATATTTTTCCATTTGAATTATTCACTCAAGCTTAGTAAATCTTAGTGTGTGTCTAGGTTATACAGAGCAGATGTGAACTCACAAGGTACAGTGATGGAAACCTTAAAGTGAGATGGAATCCTTTAGAAACCGCAGTGTGGTGGTCACACGTCCCATTTGAGGTCACCCCTTGTTGTGTGCCCCCATTTCTATCTTTAAAATATCATATTAAAACATCTTTAAAATATCAAATATTTTAAGATGAAGTCAATTAGGTCATTATAGGCCATTATTTTTCAGTCTGCAATTTCAAATACTTTATCTGTCGCAGGGTCCTTAACTTACGAAATCTACAGATTGATGTGTTGGCCACAATGAAATGGCTGGTGTTTAAAAGGAAATAATGAGAAGATTAAGGAAATTAAATTAAATTTCAATAAATACTCCCCCCCCCTTTCTTGTGTATAAACTCAAATTACACACAACAGAATCATATTACAAACCAGTATGACTTATCATTATTCAAATCTATATCAAAGCGAGTAGGTTCCTCTACTATTTTACTACCCCCATGTAAACTAGAATAGTCCAGAGCATGTGCTAATAGGTGGCCCTATGCCGTCCGACTGGTCTAAAAACCAATAAAACCATAATAAATAATTAATTTTAGTTATCACCTCTCAACACTTGATGCCATGTGCTTTACACACAATTGAACTACAAACATCAAACATTTTGTTGGAATTTTCTCTTAACTTTCTGTTTCTGTGCTTCTGAAATGCTTCATTGGATGCAGTGGAGATGTAGAGTACAGTGAAAGTGCCATAGTTTGAGTATTTGACCCCGCATGAATATTTTTTAGAGCCCTTTCCTAGATGTGTCATTGGCAGAGCCTCAGTTTATTGCAAGAGATTTTCCTTAAGCTCCAATATACAGTAACATCACATCATCAACACGGCTGTGTATTGAAGTATAAGATTAAATATTGAAATGACATATTCCAGTATTGACAGTCTCCATATTTTAATTAGCTGGAAGAATAATATTAACAGAAACAGCTATATGATGGTAAGGTGTGGGTTGACCCAAAACACGCAGTGCCCTCTCGGTTTACTGGCAGTTGGGCGGGTTTGGGTTGAAATTTGGACAGCCATTGTGGGTTAGAGTAGAGTGCGGGTCAGACTGGGGAAGTTCACTCTTCCTCTGTTCCAAAAGATCCCCTGCCTTTTAACCAGAGGCCCACACAAAAGTAGCATATGGAGCGAGAAGATGTAGTTACAAGTTGGGCACAGTTCCTATAATGGCAACAGTTTGCAGATTAGGGTCAGGTGCAGGTTAAGGATGAGTGTGGGTTGAGTTTGTCCTGACCAGCACATCACTAATACTATACAACCTCTTAAAGAATACAAGTAAGGATGTCCACATTATTAAACTATACATTTAGGCCTATGGCGTGTCTCTTCAAGGGAGCTGGAAGAATGCCACAGGACATATGTTAGACATTTTCCCTTTAGAATATGCAACATAAATACTTGTGATGAAACCATATCCAGCATAGCGTGAAATTACCTTAATTTCCTAATGCAAAAATAATTTGATTAGTGAGAACTATTTATCTGGAAATGCAAGTTGGAATTTATAAAATTTCTAAAGGGGGCGTATCACCCCTAGGAAATAATTACAAATTCTTTTTTATAGGGTTTGTCAAGCAAAATATACTTTACTTACACTATATGCATTCTTTTAATATTGTTTCCATCAGTCTTGGAAATTAGGGATGCACTGAATCTACTATTTGGGATTCGGCCGAATACCGAACCGAATCCGAATTTGCATATGCAAATTAGGGGCAGGAATGGAAAAAGTGGAAAAAATTCTTCTTTTGTGATGAAAAATCACGTGATTTCCCTACTCGCCCCTAATTTACATATGCAAATTCGGTTCAGCCAGGCAAAAGGATTCGGCCTAATCCGAATCCTGCTGAAAAAGGCCAAATCCTGGCCGAATCCTGGATTCGGTGCATCCCTATTGGAAATACATAATCACGGCAAGCAGGCAGCAGCTATTTTGTGAACATTGTTATTAAGGGAAGTTTTGCATTTTGTCAAAGTTTTGTGTATGCTTTAGAATAGGGCACCTGATGCCCATGCACTTGCTACACAATTAGATGGGGAGGAGGGAAAGGACATGCAGGGCAGGCAATATATGACTGACAGTTGATTTTTAAATACATTTAGAACAGGTATGGATATTTTAATTGAAAAAAAAAAGAATTTGGGTTTCATGTTTAATTTGAAAAGGAATTTTACTATTCAGCTTTTTATGTCTGGATGACATTTCACAGAATGACTTTCTGCATTCCCCTGATATATATGCGGGAGTCAACACCGCCAGAGAAGTGATATATGGCTCTTTTCTAATGGATTGTAAAAAAAAACCTCTTTTACAAGGCATCAGCTATAGCTCGGGGTGTGTTGGAGACACTGCTGGTACACCTACGGGCAAGATATAACCATGATATATAAAACAAAGTGCATGAGGAGGCATTCCCAGAAATGTTGTAGCCATTCTTTACTGGCAGGAATTGGCCCATAAGCATCGGTTTTCCAGTCTTAATCAGCAGAATCTCTAATTAAAACATGGACGACTGATCTATTCCCCATCTATGTGACCTCTACATCTATCCACTGGCATATGCACTTGCTGTTGTGGGTTTTTTTTTCTCATCTACCTTGTTTAAATGCGAGATAGTTTGTAAATGTTGCTTAAGAAATCATTTCAGATCTTATTAAATGATGTTAGACAAGCAAAATAAATTTCACTACACTATAAAAATGATTTAAATCTTGTATTTTTAGTCTTGGAATTCACAATCACAGCAAGCAGGTGCCATTATGTTTTGTGCTTCTGTACCAGCCCAAGGCAACCACACGTCTTTAGCAGTAAAGATCTGTGTCTCCAAAGATGCCCCAGTAGCTCCCCATCTTCTTTTCTGCTGATTCACTGCACATGCTCTGTGCTGCGGTCACTTACTGAGCTTAGGGACCCACTCACAATATACAGTACACATAGAATAGAAAATGTCACAATATAAGGCTGATTAGTAATTAATACAGATAATTACTACATGGCAGTGCAGAAACCAGTACAACTAGCATCAGAATTTAATAATCAGCCCTGTAGCATCAGCTTATATTACAGGCCATTTTCTGCTTGATAATTAGTGACGACCCCTAAGCTTAGCTTCTCAACAGCTGCTCAGAGCCCACTGAGCATGTGAGTGTCACAGACACTTTCCAAGATGGTGACCCCCTGTGACAAGTTTGAAGTCCTGGATCATTACTGCTATTGACAAGCTGAAACTTTAGGTTGGTGCAAGTTTAATATGCCATTTTTAGCCATATTCATTTTAGGGTTTAGTTATCCTTTAAGGCAAGCTTTGAATCATGCCAAAATCTTGTTTATGCACCAGAATGGAGGAATCTGATGCACATGTACTGGCTACACAATTAGATAGCGAGGGGGAATGTGACGAGACATCTATAAAGTGATAATGGAAAGTGACAATTTATTGTCCCATCTGTATGCCAAAGGTATAGGCAGCTAAAATATGATTGGCTGCTGTTATAAAGTTTATAACAGGTATGCAAGTTTTCATGTAAAAAATAATTTTGTTTTCATGTTTAATTTGTAAAGGACTTTTATTATACAGCTTTTTATGTCCGGCTCCCTTTAAGCATTTCTTTCAATGGTCAGTAACAGTTTGCATTTTAAAAGTGATATGTACCAAGGCAATGAGCAGAATGGTAAATTCAGCACCTAATAATTGCCATGCACCAGTTTCTCTGGAAGATGAAGAAGCCCATATCGTGCCATCTGTGGCCGTTCCTCTCCTTGTAATTATTTAAAATGCATTATGGGACTGTTTAGCACTGCAGCTCAATCAAATGCTATGGAGAGCATCTTATATTAGAAGAATATATAGTCCTTCTATCAATCAGTGTTGAGCAATGCAGACTTTGATGTTTTTTTAAAGTGTGCCCTAAAGGCTTCTGTAGATACGAAGTATTACAAATCAACAGTTCCACCAGACATTGTTATGGCTTCTTTTGTTAGAGCAGTCACTAATTTGAATCTGAAACTTTGTATATTGTTGCCCCCTTTCTTACGCAATATAGTCAGTATTTGCCTCCATGCAGATTGTTCTCTTCACCTTTGAACACAGTGGAAATGAAAGATTCATTGCAAAGACTGAAGATGCAGCACAACAGTCTCGCTCACGCACCGTGTTTTCTACACACCCAAGAGCAAGTTGTATGCAAAACACTGAGACATCTGCAAAATAAGATTTCAGCTAAGGAACGTTCAGATTTAAAGAATGGCCCTCGTCCCCCTGTAGCTTGGCAGTAATAACGGTATCTTGTGCTCTATGAAAGGATGGATTACGTCTTGGTTTTCAATTTGCATCAAGCCTATTAATTGCAGTGCAGAGCAGAGTCATAAAACAGCAATGTACTGGAACAAACATTTAATGTACTGAGCTATGAATGAACGCTCACATGAATTTTCTGAGACAGTCCTAGCAGTGTTTCCCTCCCTCTTGCCCTTCACTACTGATACACTTTCTATCATCTCCTTGCGACAGATGTAGGCATGTCCCAGCAGTGGTTAACCCAGTGGGTTCCGGAAGGAGCACTTTTTACTGTTAAGATGTTCGGAAAAATAAATGACTGGCTCCTTAGAGGAGTATTCTTTCTGCAGGGCAGTGAAGGACTGCACATGGCAAATCAAAATACTACATTTACATAGTAGCACTGAATTAGACACATGTTTCTAAAGGTGCCTCTGTAGCCCAGGATGTAAAGGCAAAACAAATAAAATCCCATTTTTACTTTCTTTAATGAAAAAGAAATCTATCTCCAATATACTTTAATTAAAAAATGTGTACTGTTTTTATAATAAACTTGACTCTATGCAATGAAATTCCCACTTCATTTTACTTGCTCTGACAGCTGCAGATAGGAAACTTCAGACGGTCCCTAAATGCTCTGCAGGGCAATGATCATACTTTCAAATGGCAGGGGGGAGCCCCCACCTTACTTCCCTGACCTCGAGCAGCTTTGTTTGTTTCCCTATAAAGCAGCCGGCGAACGTGTAGAGATTTGTATCCACAGACCCAGTGCAGTCTGCATATTCTGATTATTAATCAGTCTTGCTGCATCTGCTTCTATGGCAGATATTATTTGACTTGTGCTGTTTTGATAATTTATGACGATCCCTAAGCTTAACCTCCCAACTGAAGCTCAGACCACACTGAGCATGTGCATAGTCTTGGTCTTGCAAAGATGTTTAACAAAGTTACAAGATGACAGCCCCCTGCAGCCAAATTTGAAAACATAAATCATTTGTTTAATTAGGCTTCTGGTGCAGTAAGTTCATGTTCATGTTTAGTATACAAAAAACAGCATTTCTAGCATTGTTCTATTTCAGACTTTGGTTCCCCTTTAAAGTTGGATTTTAAATGATTTAATGAATAACTGTAGTTTCCTAGTTTCCTTTTGGATGCACAGTGGGTCTTGCATAATAAAAAGTGCAATGTTTGCAGCAGGTAGCATCTATCTAGCTTTTTATACGTATCATGGAAGTTAGAAATCTCCTGCCAGAATGGAGAACTCCTGAAAAGTTGGCGAGATTTCAAAGCAGTGGACCTGCCAACAAGACTTCTGAGTGTATTGCACCAGATGTGACCAAGTATGTGCTGTAGTATCATTAGTAATATGTGCAAATGCACCTGTGTTCCTTCTAGGCAAAACATCTGGTGGCAGTAATGGGGATCTTGTATCATCTAGATAGCTTTACGGGTAAAAGTAGTTTCTCATAACACTGTCCACTTCTTTCAGCTCCAGCTCAAAAACCATATGTTATAATCCACAGTGACTAATCACAATGGTGTGTTCCTTACAGTGGTATAACTAGATATGACTGGGCACACAACAAATTGTTATCCAGGCCCCCAAAATATCTAGAGGTTGATCTGTTTTACCAATATTTTTTGAAATGTATTGATCCTGCGGCAGCAGTATCTGCTTCCTCTGTTATTACGCCCCTGTTCCTTGGTTGTTTCAAAGCTGAAAGCATTTCTAACATAGAGTTATAATACTTTAAAAATGATATCTAGTTTATAGTGATGAGCGAAACATTTCCCCATAAACAGATTCAACACAAACCTCTGTGTTTTGCCGGTGGCGAAAATTTTGCAAAACGACTTAAAAAATTCACCCAGCAGCTCATTTCTCTTTGCGCGACAAAACAAAAAATGACATGCAATCAGGTTTCTCCTCTTATTCTATATCTACCAAAGAGATCTGACCTGTCCCACTGTCTATATAAGGACATTCAATACAGTATAAATATATAGTTTACTCCTTTTAATATGGGATACAAAGCGCCCAGGTATTATATGTTGGTGGTCAGATATATTATTAGTTGTATCAGTGTTTGTAAGCAACATACTGTAGTAGTAGATACCATTACCAGTTGACCAAAGGACATGTTTTAAGAAATTGACAACATGGGAGCCTTTTTTTCTATTGAAACATTGGTTGTTGCACAGTGGATAGGAGGTCCTCTAACAATGTAGAGCATGTGTGTAGCAGTATGCATGTGATTTTGACTTTCCAAAGCAGAAATAAGGTGCAACAAAAAAAATCGCCCATAAACTTTAAATTTTTTGGTGTTTCACAAATTTTTAATTGAAACGAAACAGGGACAGATTAGTTCATCACTACTGGTATAATGTCTCTCTTTCTTATCCAGTCCAGCTCATTGTTTTCCACAATGGAGAACCTACCAGCACACGCTTAAAAAAAACATATTGCCAGGACTTACATAGCAGATTGTGGCATCGATTAGTATCTGTATTATTTTTCCGACATATTTTGCAGCACTCTACAGATCTTCTTCACACATCATTCCTTGCCCTAATGGACCTTTAGCTCTAAGGTCCCTGTGGCATCAACACAAACTGTCACTTTTACAGATGCCTCTTTTATGGTTTTAGAGTGTGGTCACTGGTTTCTACAACAGTAAATGGTGTTTCGTTAAACATGCTGTTCCATTGGAAATATCACAATATCTAAATACTATTTAGTAAGTAAAGTGGTGGTTTGATTTCCATATACAGTAGTTTCCATTTGTTTAGGCAGCCTGATTTCCTGCTCATTCACTCATACCCCCCTCCATAAAGCCATGTTTCACTCAGTAAACGTATAATAAATGTCTATCTTGTGATAATATCTCCATTGCTGGAGTCTAGTTCATTAACTATTGCTCACCTGGATCCAGCTATCAGGGCTGTGCCATCCATTATCAGGGTATTTAAAGGAGATCATCCATCATGGTTATTTTTGTACCTTGTTTAATGAAGCTGAAAGCATATGCAATCAAAAAAAAAGCTAAATTAAACATTAATAAAGTTATTTTATTATTTCACTCGATGATGCCATTAATTATCATTATGTGTGCTTGCCGTGCTTCCAATAATGGAATGTACAGCTGGAAAATAACAAAGTATAAAGGAAAGAGTGCAAAGCCAGTTGGAGATACACTGTACCAATGTGAGGTGCACTGATCACCTGAGAAAGGCTATAAAAATAAATAAGACAACCTTGTATACAGTATATGTAAAGGTACATTTAACTTAAGTCTTGGTATAGCGCTGATTGAAGCAATAAAGCAATTTACAATTATTATAATTGTTTCCTTTCTTCTTTGGCTTTCTATGCACATACATCTGTCTCTGCAGAATTGTGGAAGTAAAAAAACAAGTTACTTTCAATATCTCTGGGATGCAGCATATACACATGGTTCTGACATGAGCCTTTGGAGTGCAAACCCTCATATAGTGTGCTGGGAGCCTTTTTAGTAGACTCACCAGTCCTGGATTAAGCTTTTTAAAAGGCCTTATTATGTCTTGGACCAGTGTTACCCAAACTGTGTGGCAACTGTATGACCACGTTGTCAGGAACCTTGGTCGAAGACTGTACCTTGTGGATGTACAAGAGTACACTGTGGGTTCCGCTGTTCACCGACGCCCTTTTGGGGCCCGGGCTTTCTACTGCGGAATCCAACAAGGAAGTGTGTAGCAAAAATCATAAGCAAGGTAGCGGCAGGGATGAAAAGATGGTGTAGTCGAAGTGGGGCAAAAGGTTCAAGGCAGGCGGCAGAGTCAGGCAAAAAGGTCAAAAACAGGAATTCAATAATAAAGAATGCTTTGGCAGGATCAGAAAAAACTGGAACCAGCTTGGGCATTAGCAAATGGTGGACTGGCCTTTTAAGCAGTCTTTGGCACCAAAATTAAAATTGGTGAATCCAGATGACTTCATGACGCCAGGTGTCAAGATGCTCATCGTCGGACGACAGTGTCAGTTACCAGAAGAATCCGGTTGTGTGCGTATGCTCGCCACTACTCGTGAAGAGACACCCAGAGAGGTAAGAAGCCATGGAAATCTCACGGCGCATCTAACAGCTTGCTCCAGGGGCTGGAGGGTGGGGAGGCTATAGCAGTGAAAGGTCGGGCTCAGCCTAGATTTACATTTTGGGAGAAAGCCCAGTTTAAAGGTCAGGTAAGAGTGGAATTTGGGGTAAAAATCTATTTGATGCCCTAGGTATTCACAGAGACATGGCTGAATGACTTTCCAATATTTTCCTACATATGTAACCTTGTTATGAGTTAAGGGGAGTCCAGACCAAAGGTTGGATTGCCTTGTTTGGCTTGAACTATAACAGTCTGGCAGCCACTGCCTTAGTCTGTGACCTACATCCTAACGTTTCCTTTAAGGAGGTCAGAACAAAAATTGAGTTGTCCTTATTCTGTCACTCTTCTAACCCAGGGAAAAACTGTAAAATAAATTCCATCTCATATTCTTTTAGTGGGTCACATGTAACTTTGCAAAGATGATTTAATCCATCAAACTTTTAATACATCAGACATATCTTTTTATTCTGGCATCCAGGGTTGGATTGGCTCACTATGGAACCGGGAATACACCCAGTAGACTTGGTCCTGTTGGGCCTCACCACTCAGGGAACATTGTTGTGGCGCCCAGGTGCATCGCACAATGGGACTGGAGTGGCGCTGGCCATTAATTGGGGGGACTTGAAACTGCTTACAATTAGCATGTTGATATGGGCCACATCATTAATGTAGAGTAAATGAGCTTACACAAAATGACGGCATGTATCCAACCAATGAGTTAAAGGGGACCTGTCAACATACAAAATAACTCCAAATTGCTTTCTTTTGGGTTTTTCGAATAAAACAAACTTTATTTACACAATATAAATTAGTTAAATCTTGTTTTCTTTTGTCTTGGAATTCACAATCACAGCAAGCAGGCCAGTGCCATTTTGTAAATACTGTTATTAAGAGAAGCTTTGCATCATGCCTTGTATCTTGTTTATGTGCCAGAATGGGGGACCTGATGCCCTACCCATGCACTGCCTACACAATTAGATAGTGATAAGGGAGGAGGAATGTGAGGAGTGCAATTAAATCTAAGAAGTGCAGAATGGAAAGTGAAAGTTATTGCCTACCCCGCCCCTATGCCTAAGGCATAGAGGCGGGGCACGCAATATATGATTGACCGCTGAGACTTTTAAATACCTTTATAACAGGCATGGATGTTTTAATTGAAAAAAATATTTGGGTTCCATATTTAATTTGAAAAATACTTTTATTATACAGCTTTACATATCTGAGTGATAGGTCCCCTTTAATGAAAAAAAAATTGTGTGTGACCAGCTTATCAAGCACATAGCTGCCATGATTTACGGAAATTGCTTGTTGCTGTCATATTTCCAGGAACTGATATCTTTATTTATATTTAAAACTTAAAACTGGGATGTTATTTTTAATTCCGAATTACAAAGCTGCAGTGCAAATGCCATTGTGTCTTCTACCTCGAGTGGGAAAAAGCAAAGAAGTGTCTCTTGTTTTCACTCCACTAATTACTAAATATGTGCATCCTCCTCCTACAGTGCTCTCCCAAACCCGGGAGATTGAGCCACAGACTGTCATCATTTAACGTACATTTGGGACATGAAGCTGGAAATCCCATTTAATATATCTTGACTCTAAGTTTAAGCCTGCACAAACATTTGCAAAGGTCAGTAGCTCACTCAAAGGGGAAATATGCAAGGACAGTGGGATAGAAAAAAATCCATATGTCTCCACTCTGCAATTAAGTCTGCAATTCCAAAAAGTTACTGCAAAAAATATTTGTATTTTTACAAAATCGTATTTGGTCCCAATTCTATGGGGTAGATTGGAAAGTCTTATGATCGGGATCCTTCCTGCCAAAAGAGTTCGGAAATAAAAAGGAATGGACTTAGGACATGAGCAAAAAATAACAGAAAATATTTAGAGGTGTGTTTGGTCCACCAAACTGGCTAAACCTGCTTAATGGGGGAGAGACATTTATATTACTCTGCAAGCTCTCGTCTGACCTCTAAATGTTGATAGGTTTTAAAAAAAAAAAAATCACAGCTAATTGCATTGTTTCAAATATGACAGCATTTTGCATGCGAACAGGCAAGCACAAGGATTTTTTCTTAGCTATTATTCAATCTCTTTGCAGATGCAGTTCCTTGGTCTCCTTCCTCACAAGGCTGATCCAGGCTGGCTTCCTTCCCATTTATCACAGCATCCTCCAGTAAGCAGTGCAATGTTCATGTGCTGATGCCAGAACCATTATTTCTCTTCAGCTTTGCTGAGAATAGAGGTTGGTAGTTTGCATACCCATGAAGTTACGTTTTGTAGAGTAAGGTACAGGTATAGGAGCTGTTGTCCAGAATGCTCAGGACCTGGGGTTTTCAGGATAATGGGTCTTGCTGTAATTTGAATCTCCATACCTTATGTCTACTAAAAAATAATTAAAAGACAAATTAAACCCAATAGGATTATTTGACCTCTGATAAGGATTAATTATATATTATGATCAAGTGCAAGCTACTGTTTTATTATTACAGAGAAAAAAAGAAATTAAAATACATTAAAATTAAAAAATTTAATTATTTGCTTAAAATGGAATCTGTGTGAGATGGCCTTCCTGTAATGTGGAGCTTTCTGGATAACAGGTTTCAGGATAATATATCCCATACCTGTTTTAAAATAAAACATGCAGTAGAGTAATTGTATGTAGCATAGATGAACCAAATACAATGTGCACTTTAACATGCTTCTTCTCATTTAAACAATATAAAGAAGCCCTATGTAGCGAGCCTGGGACAGATGGAGCAGAAAGTGGCATGACTGAGGGACAAGTAGGGAAACTAGTTAGGGTTACAGATTGGAATTATGGGGGTTGTAGTGTGGGAGGAAGAATAGGGGGGAAGGGCTTAGACTTTAAATAGCAGGTAGGAAAAGTGCAGGAACTTTACCATGTGAACTGTATGGTCCCACACTGAGGGGGTGGCTTTGTAGATGCTATGTTGCAGCTTTTGGTGTAGTGAGTAGGGATGGGCGAATTTATTCGCCAAGCATGAATATGCAGCGAATTTCCAAATATTTTTACGCCGGCAACAATTCCGACACTGGCGACAATTCTAGGCGCCCATTGGCTTTAATGGGCGTCAGAATTGTTGCCAGCGTCAAAAATATTTGGACACTGGCATCAAAATTCGCGTTTCCCAAATTTTTCATCGTTTGGAAATTTCGCAGGAAATTTGCAATTTTTTGGCGAATCGAAACGGGAGAAATTCGCCCATCACTAGTAGTGAGGCAGCCCTACTGGGTAACTGGAAAGGGGGGGGGGGGCAGTAGTGTTTATGTGAGGTGGGTGTTGGATAGGCCTGGGGCTAGGTTCAGGGGTAAAAAGCCACAATAAGTGATGGTTAGGTGAAGTAGTCTTAGCCTAAGGCTGGAGACTGGGTTTTGGATAAAAGAGGTAATGCTAATTTATTGTAAGCTATTTTTAATTGTTAGCCTTCTGTGTCTATTGGAGTATTTATTGGGGGATGGGGATGGGAACAACTTCAAGTCATGCTTAAGTCAGGAACTCAGTATCTTCATAACTATATGAAAGTGTTGCCTTGTTGTGTATATTCTACATATTTTTGTGCTTATGATTTTCTCCTTTCATCTGTTTGTGCGGCTTGTTATGCCAAGAGTTTCCTGCACTTGGACGTGTGCTAAGTGCTGCCGGCTTCTAACTACATGATTGCGGTGAGTCGGAGCGGTTGTATTTTTTCTAAATTATGGTGTACATATGCCAGTAAAATAACAGAATCCCAGAGAGAACTGGTGTATACTACCTAGTAGTCCTGGTTTTCCACTTGGTGGTCTACTTTTGCATCTTACACTACATGAAACTATGCCATAAATGAAGATATCAAAGATCCAGTACAGGAAATAAATACATATTTTAATTTTATAGCGCATCTTAGCAGCTTAAAGTTTGTAGCGAAAAAACCCAGTGGGCCTGGCCTCGTGGTCCCCATCAGCCCAGACCTGCTCCCTGCCTGAAGCCTTGGTGTAGCTCCCCTCCCTGGCTCGGCCATAAGAGGAAGAAGGAAGGCATGGGGGGCCGGCATGGAGGTTGCAGCTCATGCAGGGGGGTCAGAGGGGGCTTTGCATCTGGGGTGTTTGGGCTGGGGGGCTGTTATTGTGTGACTCTACTGTGTGACTCCTCTACTAACAGAGACGTGCAGCAGCCACTATGCAGACAATTAATATTCTTTAATCTTAAACAGGAGTCAACAATAACAGCTCAAATAATTGGCTTTGCTGATGCTTTAGTTCATGTAAACAATTATCTTAAAAATCTCTTAGAAACAGGACTTACTCTATCACCTGCCATTTTAATTTAAAGGATGATAATATTTTTTTGAATTCTTTTTCTTTCTTGAATTACAGTATATCCATAGTCATAGAAAATTCCTAGTAAGTAGAGAGATAAGAATGCTCCAGTGCAGCCAATGTTTTACTATGAGAAGCCTAATATACTTCTCATGTCAGAACCAGTTGTGGGTTAAAATCACATTTTAAAGTCAGTGTTTGGCGACTCCACAATAGTATAAAAGGCTGGGGCATGGCTGTCTTTTGACTTGGATTGTACTTATTGAAAAGGGCTGGTGTTCACACCCTGCGGAACGTTAGGTCTACTATATCAGTGACTGGCAACATGGAAGATGTTAGAGGCCATGCATTCAGCTCCAGAGTGTCAGGGAGCCGGGAGCTCCCTCCAGGGAGGTAGTCAGGATCAAGGAGGAAGCCCTCTTGAGGGAGCAAGGTCGCGGTATCCGAAGGGTTAAGCAGAATCAGTAGTAGTGGTCACAGGCAGGAGTTAACGAGGGTAGGCAGATCAGAATCAAATATCAAGAGTCAGGCAGGGGGTCAGAACCAAGGCAGGAGCTAGAAACAGACTGGGAGCTGGAAACAGGATGGAAACAGGCTGGGAATCAAGCTGGAATCAGGAATCAGGAAACAAACAGGAACCCAGGATTAATGGCAGCAAATCCTATTCTTGGGCGCCGTCACAGTGTTTTGGGCGCCCTTTTATGACGAGATCCTGGCACCAGTGATGGCATCATCATGCAGCGACGCTGCAGCCGTGTGTTCAGCATGGGCGCCGCCATCTTGGATCTTCACTGTGACCGCCGGGAATGTAAACAGCGCCGTCGAGTACTTCTGGGTCGGGTACTTCTGGCAGTCCTGACACAGAGGAATCAAAGTGGCTAGACATAATACAGATGTGGGATCTGGAAACCAGTTATTCAGAAAGCTTAGAATTATGGGAAGGCCATCTCCCATAGACTACATTATAAACAAATAATTAAAATTTTTAAAAAAAGATTAGGGGGCACATTTACTTAGCTCAAGTGAAGGAATAGAAGAAAAAATACTTTCGAATGTTTTTTTTGGCTACTTCGACCATCGAATTGGATACTTCGACCATCGACTACGACTTGAATCGAACGATTTGAACTAAAAAAACGTTCGACTATTCGACCATTCGATAGTCGAAGTACTGTCTCTTTAAAAAAAACTTCGACCAACTACTTCGCCACCTAAAACCTACCGAACATCAATGTTAGCCTATGGGGAAGGTCCCCATAGGCTGCCTAACAAATTTCTGATCGAAGGAATATCGTTTGATCGATGGATTTTACTTCGACGGTCAAATATCAAGGGTTAATTAACCCTCGATATTCAACCCTAAGTAAATGTGCCCCTTAGTGAAAACAATACCTTGTACTGGATGCCAACTAAAATAAAACAAATCTTTATTGGAGGTAAAACAATTCCAATGGCTTTCAGTGATGTTTTGTTAGTAAATTTAAGGTATGGAGATTGAAATTACAGAAACATCCCTTATTGGGAAAACCCCAAGTCCCAAGCATTCTGGATAACAGGTCCTATACCATTTTATGTTGAAGATGATAAAGTACATTTACAAAAAGCTAAGAAGATACACACACATTTTTTTTAGAATCCAGGAGCAATATCTGGATAGTATAGAGGTTTTTCCAAGCAATTAATGAATATAACATCATTATTTCGCGCTGTAGTTGAACATGGCATATAGTTTATAAATTGAGCATGCATATAAATATATCTGAGACCTACATAAAATCTATGGCAGCAGACAAATGCTCCCTTATGGTCCCCTGGCTTTCTGTTGGGTATAACTGGTCTACAGTAAACCATAATAAACGTTTTACCTCCCCTTTAAGATGAGAAAAAGAAAGAGCAAATCTTGACAAAATTACTTAAATTACTTAAAAGAGTCCATCAGGGGTCAAGGACAGGTACTGATATATTTAAATATAGCTCTGTAAGAATATAATAAAATAGGAACATTAGTGCTAATCGCCCCTTGTAAATTAAATTAATTAAACACCTGCAAAGATTTCAAGACCTTCAGAAATTGCGATATTGTGTTCTTCCAATGAGACATTTGTAGAAGGCTGATCCAAGCAGTAAAGTAATTCTTCAGAGGTCAAGGGTTTTATCCTTATGTCTTTGTTGGCTTTCATGAGATAAACAAAAGAGGTTTGTGAGAATTGATTGTATAAAGTCCGTCTTTGAGAAAACATTAATAGATATAACTATTGGTTGGTATTTGGATAACCTGAAACAACTTGCAAGAATTGGAATGGAGTTTGACTGCTTCGAAATACATTCTGAGCAGAAATTAAGGGATATTTTATTGTTGCAATAATGATAGGAGGGCATCGGAATGTATAGCACTATCATTCGCTGTGGTAGTATCCAGGATAAACAGACTTTGCAGGTCCTTATTATTTATATAAAAATACAACCCAACAGACACCTGCTGTTATTGGTTGCTAGACATTTTAATATAAAACGGCCACAGTGTGGCACCTTTTACTAATGACATCTTGTCCTACAATTGTAATACCTCTTCTACTACTTCTTTCCTCAATACAAATGTTTTTCTATTAGATGAAGCTGTCCCTATTTGTAGCCCATAAAAAGCACTTCAAATGATGCCAGAGCAACAACCAACCATTTTCATTGTTATTATGATTACTTCTGAATAACAACATATAAGTCTACAAGTACATGACGTTTATAAAGGTCTAAGGTCTAAGAACAAAGAATACAAACATCTATAAGTTGCTTTGGTAGCTTGTGGTAACCAAGAGTGGACATTTATTTAAAACACATCATCATTTGGGCTAATGTGTCTAATACATTATAAATGCCATGTATATCAGATGCATATCTATATCTATTTCATGTTGTTCTTATGATTACTCTTGCATAATCTGTTTTTTTTAGGATTTGGTACGGATTCATCATGGGTGTGCCCCCATGCCTTCTTTGTATTATGCAAAAACAATTTACTGTATTGCTAAAAATAAAATAAAATCTCAATAAAAACTAATATGGTTAAAAACAACACAAGATTGATCAGGAACACCAGGCTGCAAGAGGAGGGATTAGATTAAATAAAATAGTCATTCCACCAATACCCGCCATCATAACCATTACAGAGAAAGCTTACAGGAGAACACATTCAAGGGTACATGAGCTAGTCGTTGGTTTGGATATAAAGATATCTTTAGCTGTGCTAAAATGAAAGCAGAAGAGGTTCAAGCCTCCACTGAAAACAAACAGTTAGTGGACATAGCATGAGTTCAGAAGGGAGTATATGCAAGGCAAACTGGAATGTATGGCCTGTATATATATATATATATATATATATATAAAAGGGGACTTGAATGTTGAAGCATACTGAGAACCCATTTATATGGAATGGGAGAATGGGACAACCAACCACCATATGTCTAATGACAATAAATCTAAGGTGGTGAGAAGTATACATTGACACGGCATGTGTCATTATCTGATTTGCTGCTTCTGCAGCTTCTTCTGATTCATTTTCTAATGAAGGCTGGTATTTCAAAAGGAAGGTTGTAAGCCAAGGAAGTCATGTTACAAGTCAGAAGCACAATTGCAGGAGGAGATTGTCTGTTGATCTTCTTGGCATAATCCTATTGAGGTAGTGTGTACAGCCACTTTACGGTCAGCAAGGACAGCAAGAACCCATAAAGTTCACAATAAGAGTGTGGACCAAAATATTGGAGAAATAGGACCAGGTATGGGAGAAGCAGGACTTATTGGCTCAACAAGAGTTAGGCTTTTGTTTGATTTTTAACTACATTATAATATGCAAAATCGTGGCATGATTTACCCCATGTCACATCATACCCTCGGAATAATGTAAAAATTAATCTGTAAAGTAGTCATATGGCCAATAGCACATGCAACCCAAATACTGATGTTTCGTGCCATTTAAACAGACAAAGACAATAGGTCTTCTGCACTCAACTCTTTATCAATATAATGCATCTTGTGCATCTTGTCCATTTAAATACATGAAAGCTAATTCTTATGACTCATGACATGATTTTTCCAACTGATTCTTTTGGGTGACTGAATTCTTTCAAAGGTTCATGTTTCAGACCAGTAACAAAAGACTATGAAATAATGTCAGTGCTCCTTAGCACCTGTGACCCTCCTAATGTTGCTGAAGTTCAACGTCTAACATCCTAAGGTTTTAGAACTACCAAGCTTCGTTGATCAGCCACATCTGATATGGCCAATAGGTTCTGCACTTATATGAGATAACCACTTTACAATGAATGTCAGGCAAATGCAGGATTTCCCTAGGGTGGATTTCGCTTTCACTTCATATAAATCTGTCGTAATGCATTTGCCATCTCCTATATACTCAAGTCATAGACACTAATACTTTCTGTGTCTTTCATACAGCTTGGCTTGGAATTGACTTGCAGTGCTCTAGTTACTGTTGAACTATGGGGGATGGGGTTCCCAATTTGTACTTCAATGCATGATATTAATAGCTAAAAAATATTGGTCTGCCCCAATCAGGCAGTAGGTTGGGTGGCTCAAACTCAAAGCCAGTTGGAGTGAACGCTGGATTAATGTAAGTTGACTGTATAAAAATATATTTTATAACTGTATTATAAATTATGCTGGGTTCTATTCAGATCTTAAAAGTTCAAAAACCTCTGCTCTGCCTACACAAATACAGGCATGGGATCCATTATACAGAAACCAGGAATCCAGTCAGTTCAGGTATAGAGCAATATCCAAAAAACCAAGATCATTAGAGTATCAGATTATAGATCCCATACTGTATTCATTTTACTTGGAACTACCTACAAAGAAATTAGTTTTAAAACATGGAGCACAGATACAGTCCCATCCTTGTTAAATGGTAGGGATACGGCATATACACTCTGTTTCTTAGTTTCATTATTTGAATGGGACCTTGTTGGTATCTTGCAACTTCAACTACACAAGCAAACTGCCACATCCTTTGCACACCTCACACCACTTCACAAGGCGCAAATGCACTACGCCAATTCACTGATATGGGAAGTTTCGTCCTGGGTGCTGAATGCTGGCAACTTTTCGCTAGCGTTACTTTGCCATTGCGAGCAGTGTCGGACTGGCCCGGCTACCGGGAAAAAACCCGGTGGGCCCCGACCCTCGTGGGCCCCCGCCGGGCCAGAACCCTTCAGTAGATATTTCCAATCGGAAAAAAAAAACTTTTTTTTCTCGCGATGCGCAGCGCCGCCTGCGCATGCGCGCCAAACGGCGCTGTTGCACATGCGTGCCGAGCGGTGTCGATGTTGCGCATGCGCGCTGAACGCCACTGTTGCTGGGCCGATGCGTTTTAGTAGGCCGGCGGGGGGCCCCTGGACAGCAGTCCCGGTGGGCCCCGGGCCCCCCAGTCCGACCCTGATTGCGAGCTTTTCATAGCGAAGATGTGCTAGTGTCCGTTTGTGCCTAGCGAAAATTCGCTGTGATCTGGTGCTTAGGTCAAATTGCAAAGGGTAATTTAACGTTGTATGGAGGTCTTTATTATAAATGAGCCCACTGTAAAATGAATGTTCCACATGTTATGAAATGTCTTGAGAAAACCGGTTACCCAAAAAAATTTAAGTCAGGACTTTTGCAGGCAATTCTGATAAAAAAAAGGAAAAGTCGCCAGCGTTTTTTTGAACTTTTTTTTTTGAACTTCGATGCATTTTAAGCTCACAGGATATGATTAACAGAAGATTGAGGAAGCTGTAGCTTCTTTTTAGCACTTCGTCTGATGTGAGGTGGCAAAGTCAACTCTGGCGAAAGAGGTAACGTTCAGTAAAATCGCACTTAATTGAATTTGCGGAGTAACAACCTTTCGCCAGATCGAAAAGTCACCTGGTGGTCAGAGTGCGAATGAACGCTAGCAACGGTCCTGTTCACAAGCAAATTGGCACCTGCGACTATTAGTGAATTGTTGGTCTTTTGGTGAATCTGCCCCAATGACTTCTGGGAAATCTTGTGCTATCTGTCTAGTACAGTTAAAACTATTCATAGCTACAGTGCAGTTTAGAGACTGCAGGGCAATGGAAAGAGAAGACAAGAAAATGTACTATACTTCCTCGTCTTTTAAAGGAATTAGAATAAATCTGCTTGCTTTGTGTGGGAGTAATATCAGGAAAGCCCTTGTGGGTTCAGATCCAGCTGGGAAGCTTCAGTTCTCTTACACCACAAGTCTGCAGGGGCCAAGCTGCTAGTGTATTTCCCAAAGGGGACTCTTACAATACAGAAATATCTTGTGTGCCCTCTCCCACATTGATGATGAGTCACTGTGGCTCTGGGGTAGGGGGGCAAGCAAGTCTGCCAGCAGCAATAGAAACCTCTCTGAATGAAGGGTTAATTGCCTTCTGAGCTAGACTCTTGCTCGTTAGCCCTGGTTGCTGAAGCAGCCCAAGCGTGGGTGGGGGATGAGGGGGTGCTGTAGGGGGGATTTTAGTAGATGGAAATGTTTCCTATGGCTCCTGTTGCCGTGGTAACCACAGCTCAGTGTGTACGTGTTCAGAATGGATGCGTGAGGACCACATCTCTTCGGTCAATACCTGCAGTATCCCAACACATAACACTTAGGATTAACTCCAACTGCACTGTCGGAGACGGCTGGAAAACCTGAAAGAGGCACTTGCTGACCGGTCTACCTTTCTCAATGTGTTTGTTCAGATGAAATTTGCTTCCGTGTCATTTGTTACATTAATTGCTACAAAAGTCCTACCGTTCATTCTATATATAAATATATTCTGTAATGTATTATTCATTATAGATGTCCGTCCACTGATTCACATAATTCTTAGCTGGTACGGTTTCACTGTATTTCTGTGCAAACTTCAGGGTAGGTCAACTTTTGGGGGAAGCTGGGAGCTGAAGTTTAATAACTATGGGCATAGTAACATACATAGTAGTAACATAGTAACATAGTAAGTAAGGTTGAATATGACACACGTCCATCAAGTTCAACCTTCTTAAAGCTATCTAATGTATCAGCCTGTACAACTGATTCAGGGAGAGAATCTTCACAGCTCTCACTGTAAAAAAACCCTTCCAAATATTTAGGCGGAACTAGTGATGGGTGCATTTGCGCTGTTTCTCGAAACTGTGAAAAATTCACGAAACGGCGCCAGCGTCTCGTTAATGACCGGGCGGCGCTGCCAAAATTTGCCAGCGAATTTTTGCAGCCGTATTGCAAATTTAATCGCCGGCGGCGAATCGCGCAAATTCGCCGCACACCGCTAGACGGAACCTCTTTTCTTCTAATCGGAATGGGTGACCTCATGTCAGCTGGAAAGACCTACTTGCAAATAAAGCACTAGAGAGATTATTATATGATCCCCTTATATATTTATACATAGTTATCATATCTCCCCTTAAGCGCCTCTTCTCCAGTGTGACCATCCCCAATTTGGCCAGTCTTTCCCCATAGCTAAGATTTTCCATACCTTTCACTAGCTTTGTTGCTCTTCTCTGTACCCCCTCTAATACAATAATGTCCTGTTTGTCCCCCCACTGGCCAGCATCTTACTTACCTCATCATAAAAAGCAATCAAATTTGTCTGACATGACCTATCCTTCATAAAGCCATGCTGATTGTTGCTCATAATGCCATTCACAAGAACAAAATTTTGAATGAGATCCCTTAACAAGCCTTCAAATAATTTGCCCACCACAGATGTCAAGTTTACTGGCCTATAATTGCCAGTCTGAGATCGTAATCCCTTTTTAAATATTGGAATAACATAAGAAAGGGATGCACCGAATCCACTCGTTTGGATTCGGCCGAACCCCCGAATCCTTTGCGAAAGGTTCAGCCGAATACCGAATTGAATCCGACCCCTAATTTGGTGGGAAGGGAAAAAATTTTTTACTTCCTTGTTTTCTGACAAAAAGTCACGCAATTTCCCTCCCGCCCCTAATTTGCATATGCAAATTAGGATTCAGATTCAGTTCGGCTGGGCAGAAGGATTCTGCCGAATCTGAATCCTGCTGAAAAAGTCAGAATCCTGGCCGATTCCCGAACCAAATCCTAGATTCGGTGCATCCCTAAACATAAGCTTTTCTCCAATCCATAGGCACCATAACCAGATGAAAGTGAATCTGAGAAAATCAGAAAAAGGGGCTGGTCTAAAACTGAACTAAGCTCTCATAGAACCCGGGGGTGTATGCCATTAGGCCCTGGTTTACATTAGTTTTTATTAAATCTTTATGAATCATATCCTGAGTCAGCCACTGACTAGATTGAGCTGAACCATTAGTGCAGCTATAAAGTGAGCCTGGGAACTCAGACTCCTCTATTATATACACTGAAGAAAAGAACTGATTAAAAGAGACAGTGGCTATAGCAGATGCTGGGGAGGGAAGACATTTCATGGTGTTTTATAAGCTTTAAGGGAGGCATGTATGCTCTTGTTATGGCTATTTCAACAATAGCTGTAGGCCAGCATGCTTAATATCCATGCCGCTATGGGTAGCTCGTTAACTGCAACACAGAGACATGTGGCCAGTAGCAGTTGAGCATGGCACCCCTGTGTGGCTGGTCCCACTAGGGAACTCCAAAGCAGTGGTTTGAGGTTGTCCAGCCTGAAGGCCAAACAGGTTCTGCTAAATGCTCCTGGGAGCTCTGTTTGAAACTATTAGAGTGAGATAATTTATTGGCTGATTATGAAAGGCAGTCTGCCAAATACCATAATATTTTTACTTTAACTTAGTTACGAGCTAAGGGGGATCCAGACTAAATTTTGGACTTGAAAAGTGTGCTTGAACCAGTCTTGAAGAGTCTGAAAGCTTCTGCTCTAAAGCGTGAAGGTGGTCATAAGTGGAGACATGACTTTTGGATAATGTTCTGAACAGAATTGGAATTCAGGGCCGGAACTAGGGGTAGGAAAAGTAGGCACGTGTCTAGGGCACAAAGCTGCGGGGGCACCAGGCACATACCTTACCTGCCTTCTACCCCTAGTCCGGTCCACTCTCTCCTTGTCAATTTGCACTTCCGTGCACGTGACAAAACACCTGCCTGGTCTGGCCAGGCTCTGGTGAAATTATTTATTATATATCTATCAGTGATCCCCAACCAGTGGCTCGTGAGCAACATGTTGCTTGCCTACTCCTTGGATGTTGCTCCCAGTGACCACATAGGGGCTACCAAATGGCCAATCAGCACTTATTTTGCGCCACCCAGGAACATTTTTTATGCTTGTGTTGCTCCCCAACTCATTTTACACCTGAATGTGGCTCACTGGTAAAAAAAAGTTTGGGGACCTCCACTCTATGGTGATCCATACACCATTGATGCATTTGGGTCCTCTGCTGACCAGGTCCAACCTTGGTGAGTATCTACAGTCTGGTAAAATACCCATCTTCATATCAAGCTAGTGATTTTAGTCATCTTATAGTTTAATAGGTGCAACAGGATAATATTCTGCTACAAACAAAACACTATACTTTAAACCTGCTTTTTGAATTAAAAATCCAGAATATTTCATAATTTAAAGTCCAGACCTATCCTTGAATCCAAGTGAAACAGGGTTAGGCAACCAGTAGTCAAATCCTCAGTACATGAAATATAGAACATAGCCAAACATAATTATATATATATATATGCTGTGTTTCTGCTGTCTTTGTGCATTGCTGGAATAAAGGCGTATTTCTTCCAAATTGAACTGCAGTTCATTAACAGAACAGTAATGCATCTTTAGGGACGGGAGAAAGCAATGTTTCCAGTGCTTGTTACAGGTGCTGACTGCTGAACGTGCAATAGAAAACAGTGATGTGTATAAGAGGCTGCTGTGGGGGTCAATGCTTTGTGCCCCATGGGCTGCCTTGTGCAAAGTTTGCCTTATGCAGCTCTACCTGTGATAAAGGCTTTTTATTTGAAAGCGGAGACCTGCCCCTCCCTTTTGTAATATAGATTATAACACCATTCTTTTATCTCTCTTCACTCAATATGCAGTTGAATGTGTGTGCAGAATGCAATGCAGCCTTTGGGGCTGGTGGGAGTATTGGCATTGGTATGCTTGTGTTATACCCTAATGTGATTTAAGCATGAAAATATACTCCTTATTTTTTTTTATAAATATTTATATGCATCTATCTTATGGAAATGTATAATAATTTCACTCTTGCTTTGATTTCCCTAGTCCCCCAGTTTCCCTAGTCCCCCAGTTTGTGTATGTCTCTGTTGGTTGCAGGCTGCCTGGTCACAACCTTCCCTATCATCAACCATAGCCCTCCTGTAGTGTTGTAATTCCTTTACCAGGCCAGATGGGATTGGGGCATAGCAGACCAGGGGGCATGTTCTTACATCAGTGGGGGAGCAGACAAAATATTTTGTCTGAAATTTCGTGGTGAACATTTTTAAAAAATTTGTACTAGAATTTTCTCATGTGTTCACACACAGAAAAAATTAAGGAAAAATGCCCATTAGAAATATATAAGCAACAAAGACCCTGTATAAATGCACACTCTTACAAATAAAAAGACAATCTTTATTTCACCACCACAACAATATAGTCTTGGTTAATAACATTAAAAACAACCCCATCTCATCCCAGATGTTACCAAGTAACCCTGTGATTCCCTGCTTTATAGTTACTAGCCCACCCGTACCGCTACCGGAACCAATTGCATCCAGGACATGCGGTTGCACCCAGATGCCAAATACAATAACCTAAATGACTGAGAATTAAAATAGATCCTGGCATTTCAGGTACACAGAGGCACAACAAGCCCACACAGAGGCCCACTAAATACTGGCACCTTATAGCAGCCCCTCTGGCATTTGCCAGAACCCACAAATTGCCAGTCCGGGTCTGACACGTATGTGCAGACAGTCCCAAACAAAATATATCAATAAATGTGTGTCCAAATAGATATAAAAGGCTCAGTTAATTACAACCAAGGTTGAAGGCACAATAATACCAGACCAGAGTAAATAGCTAGAAGCAGGGAGCCCAGGTTTGGGGAAAAGCCATCCTCCATGAGTTACGCCACATGGGCTTCATCAGGAGTGATTTCATCACTGAAAAAATTGACCATTGACTGCATTTCATTTTCTGCAAGGAAAAAGGGAGAAAAAAACAGCCACTGATTGCAATGCATTTTGTGCTAGTAAAATAAACCCATTACCTCTATTGCATTTGTAGAAATGTTGCCATTTCGCAGTTTTACAAATATGGCAGTTTCACTCGTCACTAGTGGAATGGAGTAGTACTGCAGCACCTGAATGAATAGTTTATATCTGCTCATAGCCTGCAGAAAGACATACCATAAAACTGCACAAGCATAAGTATTTTCCATATGGTAAACTCAACACATAAGTAAAAAATGGATGCTCCTATTGTATTATTTAACAAAAACATGTTATTATACACACTTTCCATTAAAGAAAATATATTTTTTAAAAATGATACCCCCATGTACAGGTGGCCATACACTTGTTTGGTGAGGTTGCCAAACAAGTGGATCATTCCCCAATATGCCCACCTAAAGTGGATGATATCATGCTTTCATCCGATCGTTGGCCCTAGGGCCAAATGGTCGATACAAGTATTCGGAGAGAAGAATGCATCAACTAATTTATGCAGTCCCCAATACAATATGAAAATCAAACCTGCCCTATGGAGATGTGGCTGATTTTTGCCCAGCTATCGGTTGGGTTGGTCCATCAGAGATCCCATTTATGGGCAGATAAACTGCTGAATGGGTCTAAAGGTTTATAATCTCAGATTAAATTGTCCATGTACTTCCATAAATGTATTTTGGATTATGGGTGGTAAGGGACAACAATAAACAATGAGTTGAGATGGAATGGTTTATGGACCACATGGACTTGAAGCAACAATCTTATATTTGATGCTCAAGGTCACGAATCTATAAGAGCTCTTACATGAGTTCAAGGGAGGGGGCGTTACATAGGCTGTAAATATGTTACCTGCTGCTGCTATGCTTGCCCCCCAAAAAGGCACAAAGTTCACCCAAGGGAACTAACCATTAGCAACCAATAATTTGCTTATAAAAATGTGACCAGTAAATGTCTCCTGCTGATCACTTGCTATAGGTAATATAAGCATTTATATGTGCATGCTCTTACTGTAGTTAATTGGTGGCAAATTCACCTCCATCAAGTGTTTTATAGGTGGTGTTGAACTGATCTGTTCTTATCCCTTCACAAGGGCATCCATTGCGTTTTCTTCCTTCATGCAAGTCACAAAGCTCCTGTTGCTACAACACCAAACAATGCCTTCACGTCACATACAAATGCACTTGTAGTCTGGCCCGTCATGTCTTCATTTTAATGCAGAGGACTATCTTCCGGAATAATCGATCCCCCTATCACTGGCAAGCAGTCCTCCTTTTGTGTAATTTCTGGAGTGTTTCGGTCTCAGTTTGATAATAACACATGCACTGAGCTTGGATTTCACATAGTCAAAGGTCACAAACAGACGCATATTGGTGAAAGTGAATTGCTTATTATCAGACCAGAGTACGTGTTTATTTTACTAATAATATGTTCCTGATGAGAGAATTCAGGCTGAGCCTTCGAGGACTGTTATTTTAATCTCATTTGGGTGTCACTATTAATGGGGAAGAGGATGGAAAGTTACATTTTGTCTCTTACTCCAGTGGTTACAGATAAACACATAGATATCCTCCGTTTTTACACCTACGTATATCAGACTGTTTGTGGGTCCTTAATCAGCACTCCTAAGCAGATTCCAATCACAAGTTGCTACTACAAATCTGTGGATACTTTCAAGAAATGCTGATCCAAGGACAGGTCCAGTAGGCATTCTGTCAAAAAGCAAGGAAAGAAATTGGACCCAGCTACTGGTTTTTCTTTCTGTTCCCCTTGATCATGAAGAAGACAAGTAGGAATTTGAGCAAAGATTCCACTTGATCGATGCATCATCTACTATGTAGCTATTGTGGTGATCATGTCAGCATATCATCAACAGGCTCCATTGAGTCCACTGATTGTGGACTGAAAAGTTTGTACCAGCTTGATGGAAGGGTTGGATGAGCAAATGGAGAAATTCAAGGTCATATCTATAACATTATCGCAGAACAATTTTGACCCACTTACAGGTCTTTTTGCTTGGCTTTTGACCTCTCTGAGGGTTTTTGCTTTCTCCTAGGTCACCCCAAGCTGTTAGTGAAGCTTGATTGAGATTGATGGCTGTTATATATTTTATAGCTCAACTACTATGATGATCATATCACAAGTTTGAGTTTTCCTTACTTTATAGAGGTGGATAGTGATATTGATCATTTCAATACACAATTACAAGTGGCTTTTCCAACCCCAACCCACATCTTTCTCTATGGACTCACTCAGCAATGAAAAAGCAGTTGGGTAATTGCAAAGATCATGCTTTTATCTGAAAAGAAATTCTTTGCAATACCAGCATGAATTCCCTCATGCAGGCATACATTATTCAGAAAGTTCAGAATTAAGGGAGGCCACATCCCATAGTCTCTAACAGTCCTGAAGTTCAACAGATGTATAACAATAATGATCTATGCTCTTAAATTGTGTTTGATCTTGTTAGACCATCTTTTTGGGGCTACTGTTGGGAAACTAAATGTGGCCATACATAAATATACATTGGTATCTTATCTGCCTATGCATTGTCTGGCCCAATGAATGATTGTTTGGCCCAGCATGTGGTTGGCCAAATTGGGGTCAGATTGAGTAAATCTGCGCGATTCGCCGCTGGCAAATAAATTTGCGAAACGTTGAGAAAATTCACCGGCGTCAAAAAAAATTGGACGCAGTCGCATTTTCGCCAAAAAAACAGCCGCCAGTGTCAAAAAAACGGACACTGGCTTCAAATTCGCCCATCACTACCGACAAAGCTGGTGACAGTCTCCCTCTGAAAATCGACAGATTGGCAATACATGCAGAGATATTATCGGCAGCCGACAGAAATCTTTTAACCTGTCCGATCGACTGAACAACATTTCTCAATGGGACAAAAAATGTCGGGACTCTCCACACACAGTCCGAAAATCATACAAATCGAGTATTCGTACGATCAGATCTTTGTGTCTATGGCCAGCTTTAGGCTTAGAAGTCATCTTAAATCATCAACACATTAGCAAAAAGCAGTGGCGTAACTACCGGGGGAGCAGGGAGTGTGATTGGGCCAGGGCCCGCACCCCCTCAGGGCCCCCCAGCAGCTCGCGCACCACTGCGTTTTTACCTAATGTGGCTGTAAATGCAGTCGTTTCCGGGTTTACGGAGGGGGCGGGGCCCGGCTGCACGTCCCACGCCAGGGCCCGCCCCCCTCTAGTTACGCTGCTGGCAAAAAGTGAGGTTAGATCTATCTGATTCTCCAGGGCTGCTTAATTCCAATACAGAAGGCACTAGATTCTTTGTTGCCATATGAATCAAATCTTAATTACTGTAACTACTAATCATCCTTATAAGTCAGTCCCTAATATCAGGTTACTGACAACTGCCCAGGGCATGCACCATGAATTAGCAGAAAAGAATAAGAGGAGCTACTATGGGCAATTTTGGGGCTAGGATCTTCATTGCTAAAGCACCGTGGTCACCTTGGGCTTTTCAGATGGAATGCAGGTCCACTGAATTTTTGCAGGTGCTTTTATTGAAAACTAAAGGTGCCGAGCAACTGAATTTGTATTTCACTCAAGTCTACCGAAAGTGTGGAGGACCTTTATAAAAAGCCGTTGGCTTTGTATGGCCTGAATTCAGTGCAAGGTGCAAAGAGCCATAGACTTATACCATAGACAGAAGATAACTACATGACCCTGCTACGTCTTGCATACAAGCTAGGGGGTGTCCAAATGGATGCACACAGACTGCACCCAGCCTGGTCTTTATGAATACAGTGCTGCAAAATGCAGGCAGCTTTGTATTCACAGGAAAAGATCAATGTAGGGCCAGGCCCGGATTTCCTTCTTAGGCACCACTAGGCAGCCTGGTCCTAGCGCCTGCTCGCTTTCGCATGCACCCATTTAACCGTGCAAGCTCACACACATGCACTGGATCAATGGAGAGCTGCAGCTCCCTAGGATGCAGCTGGGCGGCATGCCACCTCTGAAATTTTGCCGCCACAAATCCAGGCCTGTGCAGGGCAGACGTCCATAGTTGTAAATGAAACCTAGAGTGACATGCTTTGGTGTTAAGTTGATGCACAACCAAGCCCCTTAAATAAAGATCTTCTACCTTATTTTCCCAGCAATTACATGTTAACTATGCAAAGCAACCCACCTAAGCAGAACTGTCTTTGCCTCCCTAATAGGAAACTGCAACTCTGGATTTCAATATTTGAATAGCTATTCATGTTGTCATTACAAAAGGAAAGCCAAAAGATAGAACAGAACTTATAACTAAAAAAAAATACCAGTAAGAGGTGGAAAAAAGGAGCCCAGTCTTGGTGCCGTAATACAGATAAAAGCGGCAAAGAGAGGAACTTAAGAAGCAGAGCACAGCTGCAGTTTTCTATTAAGGAAGTATATAGGATTGTGATTGATCAAACCTTTACACATGCTTAATAAGCCATAGCTGCTGATGTAAGAGAGAAAGGTGAGGGGAGTTTAGAAGCTCACAGAGGAAATAACAAAATGTAATAATATATTGAAAACGGGTTTTTTTAGCCTGAATATTTAAATTAAAAAAAACCCTTTAGTTCATTCTTTAATAGATGCATCCTGCTGAGACAAGTACAGTGTGAAGATACAGTTCTGCTCAGCTGCCATACATCACTGCAGCATGTAAACTGGGACAAGGTATTTAAAAAATAAAATAGAAAAATACAGAAGAGAAATTACTGAAGATTTAAGGAATCCGACTATGAATAAAAACTGCGGCTAGGGTGGAATTATTGGAAAATGCCTTTTTATTTTTTTTCCCTTATCATTGCTATTTTGATACGGCTCTTATCTTTATGTATACATAAAAAATACATAACATTTGCATAAAAATATAATGTAGAATAGCCAAACTCAGCATTTTATATTTTATATGTATTTTTGTCCAATTTATTTACTAAATTTAGCCTTGAGGGCGAATGCGCCGTCCGTTGCCTTTGCATTTATATGCATACAGCTGAGTGTCTGTGATTGCAGGGAGTCAGCATATTTTTATTTTGTTATTTAGAATGATGTATGTGTGGCATTCATTCCACCTTTGACCTTTCTTCCACCATTAATCAATGCAGAGAGTAGCCATGCGGAACTACTGGAGGATTTGCCTGACACCATAATTGAATGCAGTAATGGCCTCATCACTTACTTCCATTCTCTTTATTTTGCGCTAAATTCATCTCCAAGTGAAATGGTGATACAAATAGCCATTTAGCAGAGAGCCAAGCTTTATTCCTGACATCACCCAGGGAATAGCAATCAGTTAGCGCATTTCACGCTCACCCTTTGCTTTGGTTTGTGGCTATTTGAGTCAATGATTTGCTTAGCCCATTCTGTTTTATCATGTTATAGCACAATATGTCTTTATTTGGCCACAAACACAAGGCTAGACAGTATTTATTTTGCTACAAAAGTACATTTTTTGGAGTTTATAACCAAAGTTGGTACAGATATGGGACCTGTTATCCAGAATGCTCGGGATCTGGAGTTTTCAGGATAATGAATTATTCCGTAATTTGGATCTTCATACCTTAAAGGAGAATGCAACTCCCCATATAATACAATCCACTACCCCCTACCCTACATAGTCCCCCTTCCCTGCTCCTGCCCACACAGGTGTTAACTCCAGTAATTGCCCCATATCAAGTAATAACCCCTCGTTGCAGAGTAAGAGCAGCGGAGCTCACATGCGCCATCTTCTTCTCTTCGGTAATCATCAGAAAGTAAGCACCATATCGACGCATGCGCAGTTGAAGCAATCTTCCCATTCTGGACAACTGTGCATGCTATGAAAGTGACAGAAATAGGTGAAGATCCGGAAGAAGTAAAGATTACTGAAGAGAAGAAGATGGCGCCCGTGAGCTCTGCTGCCCTTACTCTGCAACGAGAGGTAATTACAAGATATGCGCCAATAACTGGAGATATCACCTGTGTGGGTGGGAGCAGGGCGGGGGGACTATGTAGGGTAGGGGGTTTATTATATGGGGGGTTTAGTTCTCCTTTAAGTCTACTAGAAAATCATGTAAATATTTACTACACTCAATAGGCTGGCTTTGCGTCCAATAAGAATTAAATATATTTTAGTTGGGATTGAGTACAAGGTACTGTTTTATTAGCACAGAAAACAAGGAGATAATTAAAAAATATATAGATTATTTGGATAAAATGGAGTCTATGGGAGATGGCCGTTCCGTAATTCGTAGCTTTCTGAATAATGGGTTTCTGGATAACTGATCCCATACCTCTAACAGCCCCCAGACCACTACATTTTTCATAGCAAAGGTAGATCAACTAGTAATTCTATGCCATTCACCTTTCAGTTTACTTTTAGTTATCTAGAATGGTCATTTCAAGCAACTTTTACAATTTGTCTTCATTATTTATTTTGTATAGTTTTTTTAAATAATTGACTTCTTCTTCTGACTCTTTCTTGCTTTCAAATGGAGGTCACTGACTCTAAAACACAAATGTTCTCTAAGGCTAGAAATGTATGTTTATTGCTGCTTTTTATTACTCATCTTTCTACTCAGTGCACCTCTTATTCATATTCCAGTCTCTTATTCAAAGCAATGCATGGTTGCTAGGGTCATTTCAACCCTAGAAATCAAATTTCTGAATTTGCAAATTGGAGAGCTGCTGAATAAATAGCGAAATGACTCAAAAACCACAAATAATACATAATGATAACCAACTGCAAATTGTCTCACTCTCTATATAATACTAAAAGTTAATTGAAAGGTGAGCATCCCCTTTAAATGGCGACTCGGTAAAATGTAATATTTAATTTAATAGAAACAAGGTTGTATCATGTTGTAAAGAATTCAGCAAAATGCATTATGGTAGCTCTTGCTCCATCTATATCTTCCTGTGATCTCTAGATAAACCATGGGAGCCATTTGTTCCCTCTAGTGAAGATGTGCATTGTATATGACATGGATCAGGGGACAATACTGGTTATTGACCATCTAAGGGCAGAGACACATGCTGATATTTTGGGAGATTAGTCGCCCATTGACAAATCGATTCTTCTTCGGGCGACTAATCTCCCTGCCTGGCTAGAATGTAAATCACTGGCGGGATGGCATTCGGATCGCTTCGGCTTTCCGAAGTCGCCCCAAAGTTTCCTGGTGAGGCCACTTCGGGCAACTTCGGGCAACTTCGGTAAACGAAACGTTCTGAGTGCCATCCCGCTGGCTATAATGTAAATCACTATCCCGCCGTGATTAGCTGCTGCTATTTTGTGAGATTAGTCGCCCAGCGACAAATCGCTTCTTCTTCGGGCGACTAATCTCCCCAAACTGCCTTCCCACCGGCTAGAATGTAAATCACCGGCGGGATGGCACTGGTATGGATTCGTCTTTCCGAAGTCTCCCAAAGTTTCCTAGTGAGGCAACTTCGGGCAACTCCGGTAAACAAAGCATTCCGAGTGCCATCCTGCCTGGTAGAATGTAAATCGCCATACCCCCTTGATTAGTCGCTGCTATTTCGGGAGATTAATCACCCAGGGACAAATAACCTAGTGAGTGCATATTTATATAGGTATCTATAATAAGGCAAACTATTTTGGTACAGGTATGGGACCTATTACCCAAAATGCTCAGGACTTGGGGATTTCTGGATAACGGATCTTTCCATAATTTGGATCTTCATACCTTAAGTCTACTAGAAAATGATATAAACATTAAATTAACCAAATAGGCTGGTTTTGCTTTCAATAAGGATTAATTATATCTTTTTTGGGATCAAGTACAAGCTACTGTTTTATTATTACAGAGAAAAAAAGGAAATCAATTTTAAAAATTTGGTATATTTGGATAAAATGGAGTCTATGGGAGATGGCCTTTCCGTAATTTGGAGCTTTCTGGAAAACGGGATAACAGATCCCATACCCGTACATCAAATTTGACCTCTCGAGTATATATATATATATATATTTTATAGGAAAAAGGTATCAGGAGATGTGGATCATGTATTTACTACTGGAAAACAGAACTGCCTCTCAGGAGAGAGCATTTTTATTAGTCACAGACTACAGAGGTTGTGTTTAGCTTCCATTTATTCCTATTAAAAGCACTTATGAGGTCATAGTTTGCTGAGGGCACAGGACTTTATTTCTCCGCTTATTCCCTTTAATACATGTGACACAGCACTGGAAAGAACTATTTAAAATCCATGCCATAAAACATCAGTGCAGTTAATGGCGAGTATGGGAAAAGCCAAATGTACACTCAGCTGCTGGATATTTATACTTTATTAGAAGAGCAGTTATAGTTTCCAGCCCTGTACAGTTTATATGAATTGGGGCTGCAACTCTGTTTGACTTGGCTCGTTTTTTTTCTAGTAGAACCACACCTTCTTGATCAAAATAGATTGTCCTGTTCTGGTCATGTATAGGGAAATGATATACACAGTCTCCTCTGTAGGTTATACTTCAGGACAAGTCTGTTATCCTCTGCAGAGCAATTCTCTACTAGGGTTCCCCAAATGGTTTTTAAGTTACGTTTTAAGTGTTTAGCATTAAAAACAGAAAATAAAGAGGCAGGAAAAACTCACGCCCATCTCTAACCTTCAATACCTTAACTCACACTTGACCGACCCACAAAATGTTGCCATTGTAGGACTAGCGCCTATCCTGTACCCAGTGTCGTCTCACTCTGTTTGCTACTTCTGTGCATGCATTTGGTTCCAAGACAGAGAATCTTCAGGAGCAGAGGAATGTACTTCTCCAGTCTGATCTGCATCCAACCATAACACACAATGGTTGGCCAAATTTTAATCCGAACCTACCTGTCCACCGCTGATCACTGTCGGTTTTGGGTCAACCTGCACATCACTATTGGGTATGTAAATAAGAGAGCCATTTTGGGAGTTGTTTGGAGAAGTTGAACAGCCATCTTGCCTTAGACTGCATTGTAGCACCCACCCTCCTGCCCATATGGGTGAGGGGAATGAGCCATCTCAGCCGAAAATGTAGTGAAGCCTACAGGGTGCAAACCAGAAAGGGAGGATACCAATGTTAAGAACATAGAAATTCGTATTTGGTGTACTCAATGATACCTAAGTAGGGTTGTCAACTGGCCGGTATTTTGCTGGCCTGGCCGGTAAAAATCATGGTTGATCCTAATGTTATTGTTAGGGAAAAAAGATAAATATATATGAAGGCCGTTATTTAAGATACATAAGAGATTTAAGATATATAAGATACATATAGTATGAAATTATGCTATGGGCCGCCGTCAGCAGTTTATAGATACACAGTTATGTCATATTTATTGTTTGTAAGATATCTCTGGTGTGTGTGATATTATTATATTTGTCAATAAACAAAGCTGAGGTTTCATGTCTGAGTATATGGGCTAGAGTTGCACGAGGGGCCTGGGAATTGAGTTCACGCAAGTCATATCTGGGGTTAGATCATCTCTAGTAGAGATTATATGAAACATTGGCAAGACGAGAAGGAATATGGCAGGTGCGAGCACAACAAATCACTTCTAGGTTCCACATCTGCATGGCAAGCTGTGATGGCCAGTATTACCCACTAATTATATTTCCGTAAGAGTGTGGGTGAACTGTAGGTGTCAAAATAAATGTAGTGGCCATGCTTACTAAAGTGCCAGATTTGTCTAGCAGGCATTAGTTATGCAAATTTAGAAGCCAACATAAGTGTTAATATTGGAGAGCTGCAAGTTTCTGGCGGTTATTTAGGTCAACTCTAATTTCTGCTATAAATCTTTGTTGGTCCCAAAGTATTACTATTGAAAAAGACAGTGCTAACGAAGAGCTTATTGAGTAAATTGCATTAATAAAGTCATTATTAGCATATTATCCATGTATTAGCAAGTTTATTAGGAGCAAATAATATCACCTGTCAATCATTTTAATTATGTATCATGGGAACTGGTCTGGTAACAGACATCACATCTGATGCACCAGATAATAGGTTCACTTACCTTGATCGCAGTGAGCAAAGTGCACATTCCATTGCAATCTCCATGTTTTTTTCTCCTCAATTCCCAGACACAAATGACCGGTTTTCTTGACGCAATTGCACTGCGCCTACTGCAACTGCATCAGATTCTCTGCAACTGCATCAGATTCTTTGCAACTGCATCAGATTCTCTGCAACTGCATCAGATTCTCTAAAAGTCTGCCTGGCGTCATTTCGGGTGCTAATCATGTGCCCAGTGACATCTGCACCCAATTTTTTAGGCACACGTGTGCTGCAACTATTGAGGCAAGGGTTGAAGGGAAAGGGAACCCTGGAGCCACTTCCTAGTGAGGAGACGCGGTAGCTCCAGGGTTCCCCTGCATCAATAGGTGCAACAGAAGGCAGGAAAGACTTTTTTTTTTTAAATTAATGTTTTTTTTCATGCGCTATATCACTTTATTAAACTCACATGTACTGCAAAAAAAAAAAAACGTTGTGTGCCCCTCTTTCCCCAGGACCTCCAGGGGATATGCAAGTTTATATTAAACCTGCCAGTGGCTGAGAGCTTCACAACAATCAAAGTACTGATGCCCCGTCTGTTCTAACACGTAGCAGTGGTCCAAAGATTTGTTTAATTTTTGCAGCTCAGTGGTAATATACATTCCAATGGATCATATGCACATGGGAAGATTCTGTCACTCTCTCAAGAACATTATCCCGGCTCCTCGGGGAACAGCTATGATTTATTCTGCTATATAAAGGGTGTATTTCCAGTCTATCCCTGGCCTATTTCCTGACATATCCCTCTCCCTAATAAATTAACAATAATTTCCACCTGCCACACCGCAGTCCTGCCGGCAGCTGTCCAGCTCCCCATTCTGAAGACGTATCATCCATTGCCAATAAGGAAACCAGATGCCGTTCCTAAGATTTGGAAGCGATGGTAGCAAATGCCCTCAGCTTATCCCCTGACCGAGATACTGATCAGGATGACATTATGTCTTTGTACTAAAGTCTGGTTATTTTGCAAAGGATTATCCTATTCAATGAATCCCTTATCAACCAAAGAGTCTTCTGGATTAGGGCCAGTGATGTATTAATAGGGACCATCCAACTTGCATTCTTGCACTGCCTCTAAATCTAAATCATTCGAGGTGTTTGTAGATGCCTGGTTATGAGGACAAATATTAGAGTTGTGTCTTTCTTCTGTAATATTAAAATAGAAAGAAAAGTATCCTAATGTTATTATTGCAGGTGTGGGATCTATTATCTATTACAGGTATAGGGTCCATTATCCAGAAAGCCGTTATCCAGAAAGCTCAGAATTACAGGACAGTCCATTTTAATCAAATAATTAAAACTTTTAAAACTGGCTTATCTTTTTCTCTGTAATGATAAAACAATACCTTGTACTTGATCCCAACTAAGATATAGTTAATCCTGGTTGGAGAAAGCAACCCTGCTGTGTTTATTTAAAGTTTAAATGATTAAACTTATTTTAAATTAAATTACGGAAAGTTTTCTTATCCGGAAAACCCCAGGTCAGAAGTATTCTAGATAAAAGGTCTCATACCTGTATCAGGAAAGCTGCAAACTACATGAATTCCAGTTGCCATAGAGTGAATTTAAAGCAAACAATTCACATGGCTTTAAATGGTTTCCTGGTACTTGATAGGAGTTAAATTTTTAATGCTTACATGTTATTAAGGAGACTTATGGTATGGTAAGACCCCTAATTCAGATAAAAAACAAGACCCAAGGATTGCAAGTGCAAGTCTGTAGCACCACTATGGAATTACCTCCAAGTTCATGGTCGGTGTAACTCTGTGGTTCCCGTGCATCAATAAAACCACTTTTGCCCCATGAATCAAGTCACGTCGGGGGCATCAACTCAGCTATGCGGAAGTGCAAGGACCCTGTTTAGTGCAAGTACAGGTATGGGACCTGTTATCCAGAATGTTTGGGACCTGGGGTTTTCCAGATAAAGGATCTTTCTGTAATCTGGATCTTCATAACTGAAGTCTACTAGAAAAAAATGTAAACATTAAATAAACCCAATGGACTGGTTTTGCTTCCAATAAGGATTAATTATATCTTAGTTGGGATCAAGTACAAGCTACTGTTTTATTATTACAGAGAAAAAGAAAATCTTTTTTAAAAAAGTTGGATTATTTGGATAAAATGGATTCTATAGGATATGGCCTTCCCGTAATTTGGAGCTTTCTGAATGACGGGTTTCCAGATAATGGATCCCATACCTGTATCACCAACAGGCACTCAAGCTTGGCATACATTCTATCACATCCACACTTCATAAATGAGCCTTTTGTTTGTGTGTTAGGAATAGGAGAGAGTTCTGCACCCTGATGTCTGTATATGTTTTGTGGTCTCAATCTCTTTCTATTAGGAAGGAGGGAGTCCTTTTGTCTGTGCACGAGGACAGGGTGAGAGTTCTGTATCGTGCTGCCTGTATATTAGGCTAGAGTGAGAGTACTTTTATGTCTTATAATGTACTGTATGGGAGGGGGCAAGAAGGTCATTACTTGGTTTCGCTGCCAGTACAAGGGGAGTGATAAACATGAGCTTACAACCTGCCAGTAGACTTTGCTACATCAGCTGATCTGTTCAAGTATTCTATGCCACATCCTTGTTTTGCTTTCCTTTTATCTGCAGCATTAAAAAGTCTGAGCTTGCTGCGATTATCCCCACACGCAGGGAACATAACTGTGCCATAAACCTGCTCCAGTCTACGTGCTCTTACTCCCAATCTCTGTATCTCCTCCGCATCGCTCCCAGTTGTTCACCGGCTCCTGGCTCCCCTGATGCTAGGTGCCATAAACCCCCTCCTTCCCCGTGCCCACAAACTGCCTGTGCACAGATGCTGGGAGCTTTCACAAAGTCGGAGGCACAATTACAAATCTCCAAGTCCCTGTATAACTGGTAAGAGACGTGAGGAGCATGGACAAACGGAGGACTGCGGAGTCTGTCCGGCTGATGGAGTGTTTATCACATTGCACCTTCCATCTTCCTCCCATGATTTGTATTAGGGGATTCCTTGATCTGTTACAGGGACGGAGAGGAGCAAGTGCCTATTAATTCAGCACATATGGGAGAAAGTTATCTCTCTGTGGCAGCCCCTTACTTCTCCAGGATAGAAGCATAATAACATATGGGGCATTGTGTGCCTACAGTGGCCAGAATAAAGCACTCGAACACTGCAGGAAGATGGCTGTTCGGCTGCTAAGTAACACCACCGATTCATTGCAAAAATGACAAATTCATCCAGGTTTGGCACAAGTCTGTCAGAGCTGAACATTACAGTTGCTTTTACTGTAGCATAGAGCAGAGAGGGCATAATGCCCAGCACTTCCAGCAACAAGGAGGCTGATACATGGAAAAATATATTACAAAAATTATAAACGATTATGGAGCTGATTTACTTTATTTTTGGAACAGTGCAATTGTCTTTATCAAGTCATTGGAAAAATAAAAGCAGAAATCTGATTGGTTACTATAGGTCAGGGTCAGACTGGGCCGATGGGACACCGGGAAAAAACGTGGTTGGTCTTGGGCCCCCCGCCGGCCCAGACCTGCTCCCCCGGCTGCCCCATATGGACCACCGCCGCAGCGTTTGCTCAGTGTGTCTTTTGCACATGTGACATGTGTTTTAAAGTTGGGAGGGGGCCCCCGGGGACTGCCAGGAGGGCCCCCTGTTTTGCAGCCCCGGTGGGCCCCTAAGTCACCAGTCCGACCCATCTATAGGTAACTTGTTCCGATGCAACTTAGCACCTCGGTTAGTAAATCAACCCCATGTATATTCATTAGAGATGTCCAATCAGAGACCCTTATTGTTATACTACAACTCCTAGCAGTCACCCAAAGCCAGAGGACCTGACCTAAGGAAGTATACCAGTCCCTAGTGCCTTTTTGTGTGAGTCTGGTACTTTCCCCCATTATAACGAGGCTAGAAGGATCTCAGTTGTTTATAACACTGCTTCAACACCTTTTACTTGGAGACAAGAGAAAAGAGCTTAAGGCAACTGCAACTAAGACACTTCCCTTAATATTATCACAGCTGCCAAATGAATTAATTTCCTTCCAAATGAGTCATTTTCATTCACAATTTAATCTTACTTAGGAGTCGATAAGCCACAACACAGAAGGTTGGATTTACGTATATGTGAGGCAAAAAAGGGTGGGTGACACAGGGGGTTTGCTTTGGGCACCCTACTATGTTGGCCCTGACCTCAATTCCTGCTGCCTGCCCAATAACCACCCTGCTCAGTAATAACCTGCTAGTCTCCAGCCTTCCATTAAGTTCTACAGTGGTGCAAGCTGAAGTTACTGGGCAACATTAAAAAAATATTTTTAGGATCCATAAACCTGATTTGCATGCTCACGCTGTATTTGCAGATTAATAAGGATCCAACTGTTCCCTTTACATTGTTATGCTCCTCCTGAGCCCCTAGCTTTTAATTTGCTCCAGTGATGGAGGTAAGAATTAAAGCAATGACTGGAGGTAAGAATTAAAGCAACCTAGTTTGTTTCATGATGAGCCTTAATAAAGTAAACAAGACACTAGGAAATTGTTTTCTGTCACAATTTATGCAAAGTTTATAATTGCTCTGTAAATAAGTTGGCACTGATAGTAGGAGATAAAGCAAAGGGAGCAGCACTTTTACTCATATTGAAAGTATGTCAGGGGCAATACCATACTCACAAGTCTAAGCGCAGCAGTTAAATACAGGTTTCGGTTGCAGCCTGTGCCTGTTGACATTCCCTAAGGTTCATGAAACACAAGTTAGGAAATGGGCAGAGGGTGGGTGGGGGAGCACCTACAAGTCACCCCCACCCCACCTAAATGTAGTGCTGCTGAATGCATGGAGCTCTGCATTCATCTCGGGCAGTGATCCCCAACCAGCGGCTTGCTCACCAACCCTTAGATGTTGCTCCCAGTGGCCCTTAAAGGAGAACTAAAGCTTAACTAAAGAAGTAGTTAGAAATGTTGTACACTATGTTTTGGGTTTCTGTACCAGCCCAAGGCAACCTCAGTCCTTTAGCAGTAAAGATCTGTGTCCCCAAAAAAGCCCCAGTAGCTTCCCATCTTCTTTTCTGCTGATTCACTGCACATGCTCTGTGCTGCTGTCACTTACTGAGCTTAGGGACCCACTCACAATATACAGTACCCATAGAATAGAAATGTCACAAAATACTGCTTCATAATTTGTGACAACCCCTAAGTTTAGCTGCCCAGAGCCCACTGAGCATGTGAGTGTCGCAGACACTTTCCAAGATGGTGACCCCCTGTGACAAGTTTGAAGTCCTGGATCATTTCTGCTATTGACAAGCTGAAACTTTAGGCTGGTGCAATAAGTTCAGTATATAAAATATGACATTTCCAGCCATATTACATTTTAGGGTTTAGTTATCCTTTCAAGCAGGTGCTTATTTTTTTAATTTCAAGCTTGGATAAACACCAGGTGTACTGCCAAACAAAGCCTCCTGTAGGTGGCCAGTCAACATAGGAGCTACTAATGGCCAATCGCAACCCAAATTTGGCACCCCTAGGAACGTTTTGCATACTTGTGTTTCTCCCAAACTTTCTTTACATTTGAATGTGGCTCACAGCTACAAAAGGTTGGGGACGCCTGATCTAAGGAATGCAGGTAAGGTACAGAAAATATGGAAAACTGCACCTGTTTATTTTGCACTTTCTATCCTGTGCTGTACTTGATAAATGACCCATACTATCTTGTCAAAAATATTTGGACACAATGCATGACCTAAAAAACTATTTCTTGAACCCCCCCCCCTTCCAAAATAAATAAATGTCCTTAGCTGGAACACTTACTGCTGTTATTCAGACTGTCGCTGGAAGCTTTATCAGCACAGGAGCTTCTTGTCAGGGGCCTTGGTTTTCTGTGGGGGAGCCTAATATCACCAGATTCAATGCCAACCTTGAGCTGGGTGATTTAAAGGTCAAAGCTATTGGAAACTAGGAGACCAGTGAAAACTCACAGTCTGAAGTGATTAACCACTCTTCCTATTCTGGCAGTCAAATGGATAAGTGTGGGTTTGGCAGATGCTTCTGCTCCTGGATGCAGTGAATGCAAACCTTTTTGGTACAATATATATTGACGTATATATGACATTCTTGACAATGCAGTAGTTCCTAGGTGGTGGCAACAGTTTGGGAAAGGACCATTAAAATATGTTTGCTGAGATGAGCATGGAAGACGATGACAGCTGCAAAACCCTGACCTCAATACAATGGAACACTTGAAGTACAAATTATAATGCCAGTAGATAGCCAGGCCTGATCACCCAAACATCTGTGCCCAACTTCAGTTATGTTGTTGTGACTAAATGGAAGTAAATGCCACTAAATATGCTTCAGCATCAAGTGGAAATCCTTCCCAAATGAGTACAGACTATTATAGCAGCAGGTAGGAATACACTTGTTTCCCGAATGAGATGTTGGACACACAGGTATCAAGATTACTTATAATGTGTAATCTGCCAGTAGCTGGAAAATTTTAGGAGTGTGTCTCAACAGGAATAACAAAAAAAAAACACCAGAAAATGGATGCCGTGTCAAAGGGTAAATTTAGAACTTTGTTGCAAACTAAATTATGGCCACTGGGGCCTTACAACTTACTTTTCAGTATGACCATTCAGACTAGATCTAGATTCTAGGACCAGTGGGTCCTGATTTGCTGATTAAGCCGCATCAGAACATGGTGCTGACTGTGACTTAAAACAATTCAATTGAAGTGGCTGTCATGTTCCACCACTAATGGTTTCTCAGGGATCAATTTGTCTTCTCTGGACCAGGGAACCAAGACCTGCAAAATTGCAGTGAACCCTGACACTGTCTTGTACAACAATGACAAAACTCATGAGGCTACAAGGTGCAAAAGCTGTGAATGCATGCAGTTACACTCGAGCACTTTGCACTCGTTACCCAGCCTAATCTGATCAAAATTCTATTTTGGCAAAGTTCTACATAACAAAATAATCTGCTCATCTGAATATTGGAGTAGACATCTACTTATCACTCGTTACTCATTGGGATTATTAAAAAGTTTTTGGCCATGTTTCCACCAGGTCTAGTAACCCCTAGCAACCAAGTAGTCACTTCACTTGCAGGTGATTAGTTAGGGGTGATATTTAAAACTGGAGCTTACAGGGGTACCAAGGTGATCTGCACACAAATTTTGCATGGGTCTCGTTACTCTTTGGAATGATTCATTAGTTCACTTCCTCAACCTTTGGTGTGGGCCCCAGACACCCCAGTCCAACACTGAAGCCAATGTAAGATTAAAACAGATTTATTAAACATATGTTTCAATTAAGTACAAAGCCATTCCTCATAAATATATATATAAATATGGGTTTTGGAGACACCCCTTTATTTCCAGACCTGCAGAAGAAGGAACAAAACCTAAAATGGACACTGTGTGGTTAGCTTTATATTTATACACTGGTACTTAGAGTATATAATACAATATGTTTCCTATACTGGAGTGTGTGGGTGCATGGCACCTTCTAACTGTCAGCCCTGAGCAGATTCACTGCGTCACAGTAATACTGGATTGTATGAATACAAGTTTTCTATTGAGCAAACGTCCTTCCTTTTTGCACGCAAGGTAACTAGATTGAGTAATGCAATATCACCGGAGGCAGCAGAGCAATTTTCTACCCTTGCCATTAGACGGAAACAAGTGGCGTTAAAGTAAAAAGCAAAGCGAATGTTATTGCCGGGCCTGTCATTTACCTTTTTCTCTCTCAGTCATCAAATGTCAGCACCAGGCCAATTTCTAGTTTACTTTTTGGTGTAATGAAGAGACTTTATATCCAGTCACTGACGTACATGGCTTCATAGCTGCTGTTTATTGGAAAAGCTCTCACTCCCAGACGTGCACAGCTCAGAGGCACATTTTAAAACACTTTGTTGGATTTGTGGTTGTCAAGATTCTTTTCTAAACTGCTGTTTTTTCATCCTTCCCTATTGAAGCAAGAATGAGCCCATAATGCCGATAGAGTCGATTACATTATCAACATTAATAGTTGGCTAAAGCCCAAGCAACATATGGTCAGAACTAGGCCAGCAAAAAGTTCCCTGCTCATAACTCAACTGGCTGCCACTTGTCTTTAAAGATTCACTCGCTCATGATGAGCAAATAACACCAAAAACCATCTGCACCATCCACGCTCCTGTTTGTAACACTTTCATCTTTCCCGTACATCCCTTGTATCGGCGGGGTCGCAAGTGACAAATGAGGTTAATTAGCAAGTCAAATTGACTGGCTTTTAGGCCACACTGTCAAAATGTATTTTCTTTCAATGTAAAGTTTATAGGGTAAGTCCAGAAGTTACATTCCTTGAGGAAAGCTGGGTACCTCCTTTCTTCATCTGGGAAGTTGCAAGCACAGACAGCACCAAATGAATTGGTATGGGAACTTAGCAATTAGAAAATTAAAATGCCCTAAATTAATTCATAAAGCAATTCTGCATGATTACTAGATGTTTACAATTTTAATTAAAATATACCTTTACTTTTTGGCTGGGGTTTCTCACCATAGTCACAAAGAGGTCTAGTCATTAGAAGTGCTGCTGGTCATCTGCCACTCTACATGTCGTGGCCCATAGACTCACTTTTATAAGTGTTTTTACCTCCTGGTTCTGTTATCTATTAAATGGAAACCTGTTATCTAGAATCTAAGAAAGAGATGACTGCTATTCCTCATAGTACTCTATGTACTTCAAGGGAAACTAAAGTCTAAAATAGAATAAGGCTAGAAATGCTGTATTTTGTAAACTAAACATAAACATGAACTTACTGCACCAGAAGCCTAATAAAACAAATGATTTATGCTTTCAAAGTTGGCCACAGGGGGGCGTCATCTTGTAACTTTGGTAAAGATCTTTGCAAGACCAAGACTATGCACATGCTCAGTGTGGTCTGGGCTTCAGTTGGGAGGTTAAGCTTAGGGATCGTCATAAATTATCAAAACTGCACAAGTCAAATAATATCTTTCAAAGAAACTGATACAGCAAGACTGATTAATAATCTGAATATGCAGACTGCACTGGGTCTGTGGATACGAATCTCTACAAAGTCACCGGCTGCTTAATAAGAAAACAAACAAAGCTGCTCGAGTTCTGGGAAGTAAGGTGGGGTTTGAAAGTATGATCATTTCCCTGCAGAGCAGTTAGAGTCTGAAGTTTCCTATCCAGAGCTGTCAGAGCAAGTAAAATGAAGGGGAAATTTTTATAAATTTTTTATAAAAATGGTAAAAAAAAGTTATTTATATATTGTAGATAGGTTTATTTTTCATTAAAGAAAGTAAAAATTAGATTTATTTTTTTTTGCCTTTTTTGAGTTAAAGGGGTGGTTTACCTTTCAGTTAACTTTTAGTATGTTTGTATGGCCAAATATAATAAACTTTTCAATTGGTCTTCGTTATTTATTTTATTTAGTTTTTTAAATTATTTGCCTTTTACTTCTGATTCTTTCTACACATATATTGTGATTGCTACATTTCTATTCAGAGCTTCCCTTAATTATATTCCAGTCTCTTTTTCAAATTAATGTTTGGTTGCTAGGGTAATTTGGACCCTAGCAACCAGATTGCTGAAATTGCAAACTGAGGAGCTGATGAATAAAAAGCTAAATAACTCAAAAACCACAAATAATAAAAAATTAAAAACAAATGCAAATTGTATCAGTCTCTGCATCTTCCATTGCGAAGCGACTGTGCATGCGCTGAAAATCCCGATATTCTGTTTTTTTTTTTTTTTGGAAAATTTTGTGACTTTCAGCACATGCGCAGTAACTCTGCACCGGAAGATTCCTCCAACTGCGCATGCGCACAAAAATGCAGATCACTACAGGAAGAAGACCGAAGGAGACAAGATGGCTGCTGTGAACACCGCTGGACAGGAACTGCAAGGAGGGGTAAGTAGAAAGTTAGGGGCATTTGCCCAGGGTGCCAGGTAGGCCAGGGGGGAGGAGGGAGGGGGCCTGTGGAGTAGCTGTGGATATTTTCAACCTACAGACAAGCTGCTGAGCCCTTCGTTCCGATTCGAAAAGGAGAACTAAACCCTAAGAATGCCATATTTTATATAGTGAACTTATTGCACCAGCCTAAAGTTTCATCTTGTCAATAACAGCAATGATCCAGGACTTCAAACTTGTCACAGGGGGTCACCATCTTGGAAAGTGTCTGTGACACTCACATGCTCAGTGGTCTCTGAGCAGCTGTTGAGAAGCTAAGCTTAGGGGTCGTCACTAATTATCAAGCAGAAAATGAGGTTGACCTGTAATATAAGCTGATGCTACAGGGCTGATTATTAAATTTTGATGCTAGTTGCACTGATTTCTGTGCTGCCATGTAGTAATTATCTATATTAATTACTAATCAGATTTATTTTGTGATGTTTATATTCTATGTGTACTGTATATTGTGAGTGGGTCCCTAAACTCAGTAAGTGACAGCAGCACAGAGCATGTGCAGTGAATCAGCAGAAAAGAAGATGGGGAGCTACTGGGGCATCTTTGGAGACACAGATCTTTACTGCTAAAGGGATGTGGTTGCCTTGGGCTGGTACAGAAACCCAAAACATAATGTATAACATTTCTGGCTACTTCTTTAGTTAGGCTTCAGTTCCCCTTTAAGGCCCATCTCCTGCATTGACAATTTATAGAGGCAGAGCAGGTCTTTTGCACAGGATTTTCAATATTTATATAAGCTGCCTGAAAAATTACACAGATGGGAGAGTGACTGCAACTCTCATAGTGGAGCTTGATATGCCATATCATATGTGATGTATTGGGGGCTGTGGGGGGTTTTGCCCTCTCTGGTTTTGCCAATATATTGTATGTCCCAAGGGGATAACTGGCATGTATTTTGGAAATAGCCAGCACAATGGGCACTGCTTTGGAGTGTAATAACTAACCAGTATATTTTATGAGGCATAGAATCCAGTACAGGTATGGGACCTGTTATCCAGAATGCTCGGGACCTGGGATTTTCCAGATAAGAGGTCTTTCTGTAATTTGGATCTCCATACTTTAAGTCTAATACAAAATTATTTAAACATTAACTAAACCCAATAGGATTGTTTTGCCTCCAGTAAAGATTAATTATGTCTTAGTTGGGGTCAAGTACAAGGCACTGTTTTATTATGACAGAGAAAAAGGAAATCATTTTTAAAACGTTGAATTATTTGATTAAAATGGAGTCTGAAAGAGATGGCTTTCCCATAATTCTGAGACTTCTATATAATGGGTTTCCGGATAATGGATGCCATATCTGTATATGTATTTTCCAGGTTTAAAGCCAATATTCTGATGGGCAAGGGGCCACTCTTAAAGGGATACTGTCATGGAAAAATACATTTTTTTTCAAAATGAATCAGTTAATAGTGCTGCTCCAGCAGAATTCTGCACTGAAATCCATTTCTCAAAAGAGCAAACAGATTTTTTTTATATTCAATTTTGAAATCTGACATGGGGCTAGACATTTTGTCAATTTCCAAGCTGCCCCTGGTCATGTGACTTGTGCCTGCACTTTAGGAGAGAAATGCTTTCTGGCAGGCTGCTGTTTTTCCTTCTCAATGTAACTGAATGTGTCTCAGTGGGACATGGGTTTTTACTATTGAGTGTTGTTCTTAGATCTACCAGGCAGCTGTTATCTTGTGTTAGGGAGCTGCTATCTGGTTACCTTCCCATTGTTCTTTTGTTTGGCTGCTGGGGGGATAGGGAGGGGGTGATATCACTTCAACTTGCAGTACAACAGTAAAGAGTGATTGAAGTTTATCAGAGCACAAGTCACATGACTGGGAGCAGCTGGGAAATTGACAATATGTCTAGCCCCATGTTAGATTTCAAAATTGAAAAAAAAAAAAACTGTTTGCTCTTTTGAGAAATGGATTTCAGTGCAGAATTCTGCTGGAGCAGCACTATTAACTGATTCATTTTGAAAAAAAAATTTTTTCCCATGACAGTATCCCTTTAACTGCAAAAAGCGACAGGGTGACTATTTCTTATAGCATGCAGTATACGTGTAGGTGTGTTACAGAGGTAGCACTTTTTGGCAGCCTGTGTGTGTGCTTCAGGGGTTATTGTGCTGTGGGACCAGAGTTGATATGTTGTAATTATTATGTGTGTGACCATGGTGGCTGCTCTGTGCCCAGTGCGTCTCTTGTGTCCTGGAAAAGAATAGTTATCGGGATGTGTATGTTTGTTTCTGTGCAGGAGAGATAAGAGATTGAACTGTGAGGCAGAAGAACAGAAGAGCATGCTGACTTAATGTAACAGACTCTACTCTTTGTTCCCTATCCCATTCAAAAGTGGGAGTTGGGTATGACTTTTAAAAAGCAGGCATGGTGGTTTTTATACCTTTTGCTCTTCCCACGGCACCCAGCCCTCTGCTTTGTAGAGCTATGGCACTGCCCGCCTCTGAAAATGGACAACAATAATCTTTCTTTTTTAAAGTGTCTTTGAACAATATACACCGGGGCTCGTTCAGGCAGCAGATAAAACATTTATCAGACACGGAAGCTGATGGCAAACACTTCGTAGTAAAAATAAAAAAAATTTGGTTATTACTTCAAATAATAGAAAGAGCTGGAACACATGTGCACTACTATATGGGAGTAGTATTTGCTGAGCAAAATGAGGTGTCCCTAAGGTGCCCTGGAGATCCAGCAATTGGAGTAGGTCAAACACTGAGCTTCGGTTTTATCCTCTTAACTAAACAAAAAAAAAATTCAAGAAATTATTTCCAGCAATATTTGGTTTGGCCCCACTGCTTATTGTGCTGATATAGATTTAATGCTATACCTTCTTTATGTATATAACATTTTGTGCTAATTTTTTTTTAAAAAAAAATGAAAATAGAGTTCACCAGTGGTGAACTCCTCAGCTCTCTATTGACTTGTACAGGATTTTGAAACCTCTTTGGTGAGTTGATACATATGCCAGTGTTTTTATAACCATTTGGGGAGAATGAGTGAGGCTTGTCAGGATGTTTGCAGGGTCTCTGTCTGTTTGGACATAGGTTTGCTGCCTGAAGGTCTTCGTGTGGCCTTCATTTTCCAATTGGGCATGTTGGGTAGTATTTATGAAAAGCACTGTATGACCAAAATGGGGAATGAAGTCCGTCTAGGACAAAATGGGGTTAGGCAAGGCCCCCTTCCCCCTAACCCTTCCCAGTTAGCCCCCAGGTAGGAACAAAGGAAGGGGGCTAGCAATGGTGGGAAAAAAGTGGGTGGGTTGGCAGAGGAGGAGCGTGGAGCAGGGCAGTGTTCTTAAGATGATGCCATGTGTGAATTGCTCATACTTACTTGTTTTTGTTTCCCACCCTCCCTCCCTAGGTAAGACTGATCCGGTCGAGAACAAGGTGCTCCAGGGTTGTTACAACCGATCGCCTATTTGGGGTCAGGAAGGATTTTTTCTCATAGCACTAATTGGCTGAAAAGTGCTAGAGTTTTCGCCTTCCTCTGGAGTACTGTGGTACCATCTGTAGCAGAGCCGATTCTGACTGAGGAGGCTCCTGCAATGCCGCCCCCCCCTCACCGACTTACCTGTCGGGAGGGGAGGCAGGAACACTATTGGGGAGAGCGCAATTGCACTCTCTCGCAATAGTACAGCTGAATTTCCAGTTTAAAAAAACGGAAATTCGGCTCTTAAACGTGCAGGAGCGGCTTTTTGCCACACCTGGAATCCTCTCTGGCGCTGCCATTGGCGGAGCTCCCCTGACCAGTAGCACCAATCAGCAGTGGTGAGCATTCCCTAAAAAGATCATACGGGTAATTGCACTGGTACAGTAGCACACTCTGTATATTAGTGACTTAGCCCCAAGGTCATTTTTAATGATCAATAAAAGGTTGCAGAAGAATGAAAAATCAGCCCTACTTGTGTTGGCATTCCATATACAAAGACTACTATGAAATTAACATATCAGCGCTAAAACCTAAAGGCTCGCTGCCTGCCCTCCGTCTCCACCCCAGAAAAGATGACATTATATATGGCGTCGCTAGCACAGACTGTGTGAGAGAAAAAAACACTTTCAGGCAGTCACAGCTTCAAAGGTTTTACCACGTCCTCATGCAGCAATTCCCACAAAATGCTCAAGACTGGAAATTACACCTGACAGGCTGATTGTTATGGATAGAGGGAGCCAAAATGCTAGTGAAAGGAGACGGATCAATGCTGTTGGCTCTCCAGAAAGGTAATTAGGGAGACCAGTTCATTAGTTTCCCAAGGCTGCGCTGTGTATAAAGCCTGTCCATTTAGATTCTTTCTCTAGATAAGAAAGTGCTTGGGCATCATTTCCGTATGTCATACGCTGTTAAGTCGCCTCCGTCACATGAAGGATGCCTGGCATTTCAGGAGATGCTTGTACCTTTCCAGGCAGATGCTCTGGAATGATAATAGGAGATGTATTTGGAAAATCATTTTGTATTTGCAAGTACAGCAATGTTCGACTTGTCCTGCTATATAGTCCTGCTAAGTGTATTAAATGGTTCTTTGAAATCGAATGTCAGGCTTATAGACCATCTATCCTGACAATCCTTTATTCAAGCAGAAACATTTAGCGATGTCATTACATCGTATTCCCTTCTTCCCTTATTCGGTTGGGTTTGCAGGTTGGCTTCTAGTCATTTACAATATCAAATTGAGAGGCAATTTGCAGAACATGCAAGAATGCCAAATAGCAAACCCTTCTGTGAACTGCCAGGCAGACATTAAGCTCAACTGCAAATCTGTTTGTCTTTACTAAAAAAGAAAAATTAAATGTACCTACATACATGAAACTCCTCAATGAAACCCCCTTTTTTAAACATACTTTGGTATATTCAATATAAAAAAGTATATTTCCTTCTTAAAAATGACTCCCTATTCTAAGGGAAGGGCATTCAAATGAAAAATAGATTTTAAATTAAGACAAATGCCATCATTCTAATATTATGTATACCTTGATAGTATATTGATGGGGGATCTTGGGGTAGACCCACTACGTGTGAGCTCAGGGTGTTTGGCAATGACTTTGAGTTGTATGTGGTATGAGCAGGGGAAGATAAAGTGAGAGGGGGTGTAAAAAATTTGTATTTTGGGTGGAGGTTTATCTAAAGCCTGTATTAGTCAGGTGTTTTAGGAGTAAATAAAGTGAAATCCGCCACGGGACACCAGTATTGGCATTTTTTAGCAGAAACGCCAATACGTCAAGAAACTCTATGGGATCTGCAAGTTTGAAACCACACTTTACGTAAATGCGCAGCGTATTTTAAATATGGCGTCCAAATTCTCGCAAGATAAATGACGCGTATACGTTTTTACGGCCGGTGACTTAATTACGTTGTGTATTGACGATCATTCCTGCTCCATTTTGCATGTAAATAATTTTTCTATTTCTAAATAGCTTTTCTATTTCCAGCCAGCAGAATTATGGGGAACGAGAACAATGAGACATGCATGTTGGGAAAAGAAACTTATGTGCTAAGAAACGCATGAAAAAAGCATGGTGACGGACGCGTGTGGTTTCAGTGGCATATTTACGCCCGACTGGGCTTTTTTAAAAACGCAACGTAAAAACGTCATGTCTGACCTTGCCCTAATACTCCAGTTTTGTGCATTGAAACTACAAGCTTTCCTGTATATAATAAAATATAGCACAAATAATGTGCCTGCTACTGTACCTACTACTGTAAAATATAAGTCTATAAGAAGTTGGACCATAGACAGAGGATACGCAATTCAGAGTTTGGGTGTCCAGTATATTGTTTATGTGACATCACTAAGAGCCAATTATAGAGATGTATGTTTCAGGTTACTTGTGTATTTTATGGAGAAGTCAATTTAAGTTACAGCAAACTGTCTAAACTAATAATTTGACAGCAGAAGAGTAAGCAATTCCAATTTGGGTAGTCTTCTTTCATTGAAATATCAGAAATCCACTGTTTCCCACTAGTCTATATTATTTGATAAGGGCAGCATTCTGTTTTTGACACTAATAGAATCAGGTGTTCATGAGCAGAATAAACACAAAAATATGTTCATTATCCCATACTTGAGTTACTTTACTGTTTTCATTCCCACTCCCTTCTTTGTCCCCATCGGCCTTACCTTCTCCATTCCTCTCCATTTTTACCTTACTGTCAAGTTTCCTTGCCTTCCAAACGGATGGATAGATTTATCAATCAACTGATACAGAAATGAGTAGCACCATGATTATTGCCATCAACTTTGTTACACCAAGTCTCCTTGTCTTCAAAATTGATGGATAGATTTATCGACTGATACAGAAAATATTTGTACCATGATAACTGGTGTCAACATTGGTGCACTTAAGCCATAGCAGCAACAATTGTGAATAAGGTACAAAGTTGGTGCTGTGTTATGCTCCCAAAGTAGCCCTGTACTTAAATTAGACACCCATAAAGTCCAATGTTCTATCAGCTGTCGCCAATTGTACACCTAGGGGCCGATTGATTAAGTTCGAGAGAAGGAATAGAATTTCGAAGTGTTTTTTTGGCTACTTCGACCATCGAATGGGCTACTTCGACTACGACTTTGACTTCGAATCGAACGATTTGAACTAAAAATCGTTCAACTATTCGACCATTCGATAGTCGAAGTACTGTCTCTTTAAGAAAAAACTTTGACCCCCTAGTTCGCCACCTAAAAGCTACCGAGCTCGAAATTAACTTCGACTTTTTTTGGTCGAAGTATAATCCTTCGATCGTTGGATTAAAATCCTTCGAATCCTTCGATTCGAAGGATTTAATCGTTCGATCGAACGATTGTTCTTTCGATCGTTCGATCAAAGTATTTGCGCACAATCCTTCGACTTCGATATTCCAAGTCGAAGGATTTTCATTCCCCAGTCGAATATCGAGGGTTAATTAACCCTCGATATTCGACCCTTGATGAATTTGCCCCAAAGTGTTTTGCTCCAAGTGAACTATAACAGAACACCAGAGAATCACCCACATTAAAACCAATGTAAACAGTTTACAAAAGGATGCAAATTTTGTAGATACTTGTTTTGTGTAATTTTAGCTCATTGAGGACCCTGTATATCAGCAAAGACATGTTTAATATCACACCATGGACAGCTATTGTGAGTCCTGCAATAGTAGGAGAATCTCCAGCTGCAGAGAATTCTCCTGGAGACAAACATGAGCAGAGCTAATTGCATCTCATTTTAAATGTACGTATTATTAAAACATAAAAACAATTTCTTTGTGTAGGTCGAAGTGCTCCTAAGAGGCTTTTTACCTTCGCAAATCGAACAACTACGTAGGGTTCCATAGCACATTGTGAAAGCCTGTGTGTAAATTGCCTCTTCAAAGGAGCATTTTGTTTAATTAATATGTGTCATGTCTCTTGTTTCATTTATAAATATCTTGTCTGTTATGGCCACGGCCATCAACCACTTAATTTAACCCTTTAAGTGCCAGCAGAATTTCACATTTTGGTTACGCGAAATGCCAGCCGTTTTTGAAACATTTTGTGCTCTCTCACTTTAGGGGCATTTTCTGAGGGGAAACCTATAGTTTACCTAGGAAAACTATACATTGTTTTTTTCGGTAGAAACTGAGCTTTCTAAATCTGCCTGAGTTTTCATGTATTTCCACCCGTGCAAAAAAATTTATAGTGCTAAATACCAAAAAAAAATGAAAAATTACCATTTTTCATCGTATATCAATTTATACCAGAAAAATATTTCATTTTAGGGATGAAAATCCAACTGATTTGGAAAGCCTTATGTCTCTCGAACGTGCCAATACCAGATATGTATAGTTTTAGGGAGATTTAGGATTTCTGTACAGCAAAAACTCCCGGCAGTATATTACCGAATTTTGAAAGCACTAAGGCAGAAAACGGCATGCTTTAGATTCCAAGGCAAAAAATCCTGAAACCGTAGGTTTACCCCAGAAAACCATACATTTTTGAAAAGTACACATTCTGCCGATTACAAAATGGGTAACTATGTCTCTCTACTCCCAACTACCAAACATAAAAGCTTGTCTGAAAATAGCGGTTTTTTCAAAAAAAAATTCAAAATTCTGAAAAATCATTTCAAAGGTTTTATTTTGCTGCTCCGCATATCCCAAACTATATTAGGTACCAAGAAAAAGCACCTGAAATATGATTGCCAGGGGTCCACTGAACAGTTTGATACCCATTATGCATAGGTTACCAAAGTATCTGGCATTTAGAGACACCAATATGAAGTTAGCACATCCAAATTGATCAGGACTTTACTTCAGCTACTGAGAAATCAACACATTGACTGCATTTTTTGTGGGGTAAAAACACAGAAATATATGTTTACCCCCCAAACCCATATATTTTTGGAAAGTACACATTCTACTGAATCTAAAATGGGTACCCATGCCTTTCTGCTCCAAACTACTGAGTCGCAAGGCTTTCCCAAAATTGTCGGTTTTGGTGAAATATCTCAAAATTGCCTCAAACCTTCAACTTCCCAGCACCATATCGCCCATGTATCATTACGTACTAAGAAAAAGCACCCTAAATATGATTGCCAGGGTTCCTCTGAACATTTTGGTGGTCATTGTTCATAAGTTTACCAAAGTATCTGGCATTTAGAGGCCCCAAAATGAAGTTAACGCATACAAACAGTCCCGTGGGTAACTTCAGCTAATGAAAGATCAACACATTGACTGCATTTTTGTGGGGTAAAAACACAGAAATATATGTTTACCCCCCAAAACCCATATATTTTTGAAAAGTACACATTCTACCGAATCTAAAATGGGTACCCATGCCTTTCTGCTCCAAACTACTGAGTCGCAAGGCTTTCCCAAATTTGTCGGTTTTGGTGAAATATCTGAAAATTGCCTCAAAGCTTCAACTTCCCAGCATCATATCACCCATGTATCGTTACGCACCAAGAAAAAGCACCCTAAATATGATTGCCAGGGTTCCTCCAAACAATTTGGTGGCCATTGTTCATAGGTTTACCAAAGTATCTGGCATTTAGAGGCCTCAAAATGAAGTTAGCGCATACAAATAGTCCTGTGGGTAACTTCATCTAATGAAAGATCAACACATTGACTGCATTTTTGTGGGGTAAAAACACAGAAATATATGTTTACCCCCCAAACCCATACATTTTTGGAAAGTACACATTCTACAGAATCTAAAATGGGTACCCATGCCTTATTGCTCCAAACTACCGAGTCGCAAGGCTTTCCCAAATTTGCCGGTTTTGGTGAAATATCTGAAAATTGCCTCAAAGCTTCAACTTCCCAGCACCATATCACCCATGTGTCATTACGTACTAAGAAAAAGCACCCTAAATATGATTGCCAGGGTTCCTCTGAACATTTGGTGGCCATTGTTCATAAGTTTACCAAAGTATCTGGCATTTAGAGGCCCCAAAATGAAGTTAGCGCATACAAACAGTCCCGTGGGTAACTTCAGCTAAAATCAACACATTGACTGCATTTTTGCGGGGTAAAAACACAGAAATATATGTTTACCCCCCAAACCCATATATTTTTGGAAAGTACACATTCTACGGAATCTAAAATGGGTACCCATGCCTTTCTGCTCCAAACTACTGAGTCGCAAGGCTTTGCCAAATTTGGCGGTTTTGGTGAAATATCTGGAAATTGCCTCAAAGCTTCAACTTTCCAGCATCGTATTGTCCATGTATCATTACCAGCATAAAGCATCCTAAATATAAACATAGGGGTCTACTAAACAGTTTGATGCCCAATATGCATAGATATACCAAACTATGTGGCGCACAGAGACCCCCAAATGACAATATGTATAGACATTTTCACGGCTGACGCGCTGGCTGCTGCAATATAACCACTCGGTGTGTGTATTATGCGACATTAGACCACCTAACAGTACAGAGACCCCAGAAAACCATATATTTTCAGAAAGTACACATTCTGACGAATCCAATATGGGTAAATAAGTGTTTCTACTGGCAAACTGCCAGACTGCAAATCAATGCTGAACGTAACCGTTTTTATCAAATTTCTGAAAATCGTCACAAAGCTGAATTTTACCCCATTATATGCCCCACATTTCGTAACTTATCAGCATAAAACATCCTAAATATGAACGCCAGGGGTCTACTGAACACTTTGATGCCCAATATGCATAGATATACCAAACTATGTGGCGCACAGAGACCCCCAAATGACAATAGTGTATATACATTTTCACGGCTGACGCGCGCTGGCTGCTGCAATATGAGCACCTGGTGTGTGTAATATGCGACATTAGACCCCCCTAACAGTACAGAGACCCCAGAAAACCATATATTTTCAGAAAGTACACATTCTGACGAATCCAATATGGGTAAATATGTGTTCCTACTGCAAACTGCCAAACTGCAAAGCAATGCTGAACGTAACGGTTTTTATCAAATTTCTGAAAATCGTCACAAAGCTTGAATTTTACCCCATTATATGCCCCACATTTCGTAACTTATCAGCATAAACATCCTAAATATGAACGCCAGGGGTCTACTGAACACTTTGATGCCCAGTATGCATAGATATACCAAACTATGTGGCGCACAGAGACCCCCAAATGACAATAGTGTATATACATTTTCACGACTGACGCACTGGCAGCTGCAATATAAGCACCTGGTGTGTGTATTATGCAACATTAGACCCCCTAACAGTACAGAGACCCCAGAAAACCATATATTTTCAGAAAGTACACATTCTGACGAATCCAATATGGGTAAATAAGTGTTTCTACTGCAAACTGCCAAACTGCAAAGCAATGCTGAACATAACGGTTTTTATCAAATTTCTGAAAATTGTCAGAAAGCTTGAATTTTACCCCATTATATGCCACACATTTCGTAACATATCAGCATAAAACATCCTAAATATGAATGCCAGGGGTCTACTGAACACTTTGATGCCCAATATGCATAGATATACCAAACTATGTGGCGCACAGAGACCCCCAAATGACAATAGTGTATATACATTTTCACGGCTGACGCGCTGGCTGCTGCAATATGAGCACCTGGTGTGTGTATTATGCGACATTAGACCCCCCTAAAAGTACAGAGACCCCAGAAAACCATATATTTTCAGAAAGTACACATTCTGACGAATCCAATATGGGTAAATAAGTGTTTCTACTGCAAACTGCCAGACTGCAAATCAATGCTGAACGTAACCGTTTTTATCAAATTTCTGAAAATCGTCACAAAGCTTGAATTTTACCCCATTATATGCCCCACATTTCGTAACTTATCAGCATAAAACATCCTAAATATGAACGCCAGGGGTCTACTGAACACTTTGATGCCCAATATGCATAGATATACCAAACTATGTGGCGCACAGAGACCCCCAAATGACAATAGTGTATATACATTTTCACGGCTGACGCGCTGGCTGCTGCAATATAAGCACCTGGTGTGTGTATTATGCGACATTAGACCCCCCTAACAGTACAGAGACCCCAGAAAACCATATATTTTCAGAAAGTACACATTCTGACGAATCCAATATGGGTAAATGTGTGTTTCTACTGCAAACTGCCAAACTGCAAAGCAATGCTGAACATAACGGTTTTTATCAAATTTTTGAAAATCGTCAGAAAGATTGAATTTTACCCCATTATATGCCCCACATTTCGTAACGTTTCAGCATAAAACATCCTAAATATGAACGCCAGGGGTCTACTGAACACTTTGATGCCCAATATGCATAGATATACCAAACTATGCGGCGCACAGAGACCACCAAATGACAATAGTGTATATACATTTTCACGGCTGACGCGCTGGCTGCTGCAATATAAGCACCTGGTGTGTGTAATATGCGACATTAGACCACCTAACAGTACAGAGACCCCAGAAAACCATATATTTTCAGAAAGTACACATTCTGACGAATCCAATATGGGTAAATATGTGTTTCTACTGCAAACTGCCAAACTGCAAAGCAATGCTGAACATAACGGTTTTTATCAAATTTCTGAAAATTGTCAGAAAGATTGAATTTTACCCCATTATATGCCCCACATTTCGTAACGTATCAGCATAAAACATCCTAAATATGAACGCCAGAGGTCTACTGAACACTTTGATGCCCAATATGCATAGATATACCAAACTATGTGGCGCACAGAGATCCCCAAATGACAATAGTGTATATACATTTTCACAGCTGACGCGCTGGCTGCTGCAATATAAGCACCTGGTGTGTGTATTATGCGACATTAGACCCCCCTAACAGTACAGAGACCCCAGAAAACCATATATTTTCAGAAAGTACACATTCTGACGAATCCAATATGGGTAAATAAGTGTTTCTACTGCAAACTGCCAAACTGCAAAGCAATGCTGAACATAACGGTTTTTATCAAATTTCTGAAAATTGTCAGAAAGCTTGAATTTTACCCCATTATATGCCCCACATTTCGTAACGTATCAGCATAAAACATCCTAAATATGAACGCCAGAGGTATACTGAACACTTTGATGCCCAATATGCATAGATATACCAAACTATGTGGCGCACAGAGACCCCAAATGGATATATAGTAGATAAAATTTACAAGGCAAAACAAAATAAGGCAGTAAAGGGTGAAATGCAAAAAAATCCAATAAACCACAAAAATCAATGTTTTTTTTCCAGACTAGTGTTATCAGCCGTCAGAATCACAGTTTGAATATTTTAGATGGGCCAAACAGGTTATACGGCTAGAAAAAAGTGAACACAATATATGCAGAGCTGAAAATGCAATAAAATGGCTAAAAATTCAATAAAATGGCTAAAAATGCACCAAAATACCCAAAATTGCAATATAATCACCGAAATAACATACAAAAGGTATTGCACAGTACGGTTAGCGAATACGCTATGCGTAATGGCAATAAAACATTTTTTTCAGCCAAAAAAAGAAACGATGCGATAAGAAAAAAAAAAAAAAAAGCCACAATGCCATGTATGTGCGTGTGCGTGTGTACAAATGGTAAATTACATGTTATGTGCGCGTGTGTGCGTGTGCACATGTGTGTAAGTGCAGTGAGTGTAAGTGACCCCCCCCCAATCCCCAAAAATGTATGTCTATGTGTGTGTAAGTGTGAATCTAAGTGTGTATTACTGTAATAAGTGTGTGTTGGTGTGTTTGTGTGTGTAATTGTTGCACTAACCTGAAAAAGTCGTTGGAGACTGTTGCAGGCGATCAGGAAGAGCCCCTGGAAGACATCTGCCTCGTGGTTCCTGTCTGTGTGCTGTGGGGGCGGAGATCGTCGATCCGGTGTAGGCTGCAGCAGCAGGACACGTAAGTAACACGTGCCTGCTGCTGTTTTTGGGCCCCTGGGCGATCGCGCCCCAGGGGCCACTCGATCCCCTGCTCTGCTCGTTGCCTAGGGGCAGGGGATCGAGCAGGAACGGAGCGAGCGGCTCTAACAGCCGCTCCTCCGCTCCTGAACCAGGAAATGCTGCAGAACGTAGAATCTACGTTCTGTGGCATTTCAAGTACCTTTGCCACAGAACGTAGATTCTACGATCTGTGGCATTTAAAAGGTTAAAATCAAAAGCCAAAAAAATAATAATAATGCATTTAGAGTACTTTTACATGAAAAATATCTATGACACCACATGGGCACTGGAGAATGTTGGAAATTTTTTATGACACACACGCACATAAATATATATATACTAGACATTAAGCCCGTTAAATTAACGGGCACTAGAACATATGTCGTCACATACCTCCCAACATTTCAGAATGGGTAACATTAGTCGGCAGGGCCCCCTTTGTAGCACTGGTGGCCAGGGGGTTAATGCTGGTGCCCAGGGGGTGTTAACATTGGTGGCCAGGGGGTGTTACCATTGGTGGCTAAGGGGGTTAACATTGGTGGCCAGGGGGGGGTTAACATTGGTGGGCAGGGGGGTTAACATTGGTGGGCAGGGGGGTTAACATTGGTGGCCAGGGGGTTAACATTGGTGGCCAGGGGGTGTTAACATTGGTGGCCAGGGGGGTGTTAACATTGGTGGCCAGGGGGGTGTTAACATTGGTGGCCAGGAGGGTGTTAACATTGGTGGCCCGGGGGGATTAACATTGGTGGCCAGGGGGGGGTTAACATTGGTGGCCAGGGGGGGTTAACATTGGTGGCCAGGGGGGTTAACATTGGTGGCCAGGGGGGGGTTAACATTGGTGGCCAGGGGGGGTTAACATTTGTGGCCAGGGGGATTAGCAGCATAGCCCTGAACACTTCACATCCCCGTTACCTGCTTTCTACTCCCTACTATCTTCTCCCCTCCATCTAGCACAAAGACGACATCTCGCCTCACCTCGAGCCACAAGTAGCGTGACCCGCGTCAGAAAAATCAAGATGGCGGCGCCGGCTGGGCTGCAGCAAGCTCTTGCGAGACTTCGGACTCGTGGGGCACATGCGCAGTAGCGCATTTCCACGGACACAGGGACTGGGACTGGACGCAGAGACACTTGCACTTTATTATATAGGATATATATATATATATATATATATATATAGCGATCTGTGGTTGAGTCAACACTCTCGTCACTTGGTGCAAACGTGCCTGGGTGCAGTGTCCAAAATGTTTAGAATTTCTATCCAATAAGGAAGGTCCGCACTCTCTTAAATAAAAATCAAATATGGTTTATTTATAAAGTCCCCCATTCACTGACTCGTTAGAGGGAGTGGGGACATGGAAGAGACAGCCAAGAGACAGTCACCTGTACAAGGCAGAGGTTGAAATGTGGCAGTACAAATAACTAACACAAACAGTGCACTGCTACTCAAAAGTATGTTGTACTAGACTTTGTCCTTTAAATATAATAATATAATAATGTCTATGGGCAGCTGTATAAAGAGCTGGGCCATGGAAGTGTGAAGATCTGGAGGACTGTTCTAATTATATATGTGGTTTATGTTTTTTTAGTGAAAAAATTGGTATGGGATGGTTATCCAGAAACCCATTATCCAGAAAGCTCCGATTTACGGGATTTCCATAGGATCCATTTTATCCAAATAATACACATTTTTAAAAATTATTACTTTTTTCTCTGTAATAATAAAACAGTAGCTTGTACTTGATCCCAATTTAGATATAATTAATCCTTACGGGAAGCAAAACCAGCTCATTCAGTTTATTTAATGTTTAAATGACTTTCTAGTAGACTTAGGGGCATATTTATCAAGGATCGAATTTCGAAGTAAAAAAACTTCGCAATTCGACCATCGAATTTGAGTACTGTGATAGTCGAAGTATTTTTTCCAGCGAAAACGTCCGTATTCAATCGAAGTACGAGCAAAGTTAAATCGTACGATCTAACGATTTAACCCTTTGATTCGAACGGTTCAAAGGATTTTTCAAAAAAAAACTTAGACTTCTCAAAACTTGCCCAAAAGCCTCAGATAGGTTCTAAGAGGTCCCCCGTAGACTAAACAGCAATTCGGCAGGTCTTAGGTGGCGAAGTGTTGAAGTCAACGTTTTTTTTAAAGAGACAGTACTTCGATTTTCGAGTGGTTGAATTTTCAAAGGTTTTTCAATTCGAATCAAAGTTGAATTTGGCCTATTCAGTCGTTGAAGTACCCAAAAATTACTTTGAAAATCAAAGTTTTTTAATTCGAAAATTCACTTCAACCTTTGATAAATCTGCCTCTAAATGTATGAAGATCCAATTACAGAGAGATTAGTTATCAAGAAAACCCCAGGTCCCGAGCATTCTGGATTACAGGTCCCATACCTGTATTAAGATAACTCAGACTGACATGTCAGCCAATGATACCACACTTATGAAAAACAGAATCTCCAACCTGGGAAGTGTACTCAAGTTAAAGGGGTGGGTCACCTTTAAGTTAACTTTTAGTATGTTATGGCCAGTTCTAAGCAACTTTTCAATTGGTCTTTATTATTTATTTTTCATAGTTTTAAATGTTATGCCTTCTTCTTCTAACTCTTTCCAGCTTTCAAATGGACCCTGTTCCGTGAGGCTACAAATGTATTGTTATTGCTACTTTAATTACTCGATTTTTATTCAGGCCCTCTTCTATTAATCTTCTAGTCTCTTATTCAAATCAGTGCATGGTTGCTAGGGAAATTTGGACGCTAGCAACCAAATTGTTAAAACCGCAAACTAGAGAGCTGCTGGATAAAAAGTTAAATAACTCAAAAACCACAAATACAAACTGAAAATGAATTGAAAATTGCCTGTAATTTTAGGACATCGGAAAAACACAACACTACAGATTAGTCAGGTGTTGAAATGTTTACAACATTCATAGCAATTTGACAAAACCAAACAAACAAATATGCAGTTTTTCATCACATTCCGGTTTTGAAGTGAGCCACTGCAGTTTTGCAAATTTATTATCATGAAATGCGGAAATTGGCAGAGAATTCACGTCGCTCAAATTTATTCGCCCATCACTAGATCTTGCCTATAACTGGTTTTCATCCTGTCTGCTGCCTGTCCTAATTACTGCCCGTTTTGACTACTCTCTTGGATTCTGATATTGTTCCGCGATTTTGATGTGTGTGACCCGGCCTGTGACCCCGACAATTCCTACGTCTCCTGTATCTGTACCGTATTGACTGATTGTTATTGACCCGGCCTGGCTGTTGACTATGTTCCTTGTTTCCCATTCTACATCACCACGATTGTTTCCAGGGTTGGACTGGACCAGCGGGGCACGGGAAAAAAACCTGGTGGGCCCCTGATAGAATCTCTCTTCCACAACCTTCCTTTATCGGGCAGGTCGCAGCAAATACTAAGTGTATTTGCTGCTGAGGAGTTTATAAGTTATTCTTTGTTTTAAAGGAAGCCATGATAAGGAATTCAGCAGGGGAGGGGCCTGACCCCTTTTGGATGAGAGGAGGATAATTCTGGCAGCAGTGTTTAATACAGACTGTAGAGGGGAGAGATGGGAGTTAGGGAGGCCAGTTAGTAGAAGGTTGCAGTAATCTAGTCTGGATAGGATGAGAGCATGCATGAGTGTCTTGGATGTATCAGGTGAAAGGAAGGGACAGATTTTGGCAATATTGGGAAAGAAAAAGTGACAGGTTTTGACAGTGGTGTTAATATGATCAGAGAAGGAGAGAGGAGTCAAAGATTACCCCCAGACAGCATGCTGAGTTGACAGAATTAATGAGCATGCCATCAATAGAGATAGTAAATAGGGGAGTAGGACCAGGCTTAGGTGGAAAGATGATAAGTTCAGTTTTTGTTAGGTTGAGTTTGAGGTGGCGTTGGTTCATCCAATTTGAGATAGCCAGGAGGCAGTTAGAGATCTGAGCCTCTGTTTCAGCTGTTAATGAAGGGGTGGATAAATATATTTGGGTATCATCAGCATACAGATGATAATTAAAGCCAAATGAATGGATGAGATCTCCCAAAGACAGAGTGTACAGGGAGAACAACAGTGGACCAAGTACAGAGCCTTGCGGCACCCCCACATTAAGTGGAACTGGAGATGAGGTTTTGTTATCATAGGAGACAGTGAATGATCGGTTAGAGAGGTAAGAAGAGAGCCAAGATGCAGCCTGGTTACGGATGCCAAGCGAATAGAGAATCTGCATCAAGAGAGAGTGATCAACTGTATCAAATGCAGATGATAGGTCAAGGAGGAGAAGGATAGAGAAGTGACCTTTGTCGTGTTGCATATATATGTATATGCAACACGCTTACCTTATCTTGCCTCATTAACTGCATGTGTTGGCAGTCAAGCAATCAAGGCCCTTTATAAGCCTGTGTCATCAAACTTCCTGTTGCTTCATCATCTGAGCTCTTGAGCCCATTCTACCTGTGTTATGCTGATTCCTGGCTGATTCCTGGTTCCTGTGTTCCCTGCCTCGCTCCGTGTTCGCTTCCTGTGTTCCTCGCTCCTACCTTCCTGTTCTCACCTGGTACCCGACTCCTACTACTCTGGATTCCCTTGGTTCTGACCTCCAGCCTGTTTCTCAACCTTGCTCATATGCTGCCTGCCATTTGACCTCAGCCTGCCTTTTGGACTTCGCCTGCCTGCCGCCAGCCCTGACAATTTCTGGACTTGCCTCTCTCCACTGCCAGCCTCATTACATGCCTGTATTTTTCAACTTCTGTGTGTTTGATTATTTTCTCATTTTGTTATTTAATATTTACTTTTTGCCTTACTATGGCTTCTACTAATTGTCCATCCATTCAGGGATATTACTTCGCAAATAGGCTCCAGCCCGGTGGTCACTATATATTATTATTAACATGTATTTATATAGCGCCAACATATTTCGTAGCACTATATGTCTAAATGAATGTCACATGGCTGCCATAAGTGCAAATACTGCCCAAATCATTCCTCTGTAGGTAGGGTAATAGATAAAGAAAAAGGTTCCAGGGTAATGAAGAAATGCTGGTTGTCACTCTAAAATTTATACTCATGAGTAGCTGCCTGGCAACCCACAATCATGTCTAGTTACAACTACCAGCCTTCTCCTTAATTATTGACTCAAGTTGTTCAGGTATGGAACCTGTTATCCAAAATGCTCAGGATCTGCGGTTTTCCATCATTTGGATCTCCATACTTTGTCTACTAAAAAAATGTAAACATGAATTCAACCCAATAGGCTGGTTTTGCCTCCAATAAGGATTAATTATTTCTTAGTTGGGTTCAAGTACAGGTAAAAGATCCGTTATCCAGAAACCCATTATCCAGAAAGCTCAGAATAATGGAAAGGCTGTCTCCAATAGACTCCAATATAATCAAATAATCCAAATTTTGTCCTTTTTCTCTGTAATAATAAAACGGAACCTTGTACATGATCCAAACTAAGACACAATTAATCCTTATTGGTAGCAAAACCAGCCTATTGGGTTTATTCAATGTTTCCATGTTTTTTTAGTAGACTTTAGGTGAGAAGATCCAAATTGCAGAAAGATTCGTCATCCGTAAACCCCAAGTCCCGAGCATTTTGCATAACAGGTCCCATACCTGTACAAGGTACTGTTTTATTACTACAGAGAAAAAGGAAATTCTTATAAGAAATTTGAATTATTTGATAGAGTCTGTGGGTGATGGCCTTCCCATACTTTGGTATATTATTTCCAGGTAACAGATCCCTTACCTGTAGATACATAAGCATCTAACAACTGCTTCACTATACATGTCTTCTTTACTCCCTCTGACAAATGCCTTTCTGCCCAACTCTAAAAATACATGTGGTTTTAAAGGAAGCTGTGGTGAGATGAGTCTTAAGAGCTTTCACTTCAATAAACAATACTTGCCCTATTTTTAACCTTCTATGTTGAGCCTATACTAGTGTCTGACATACACGATTCCACAGATTGAAAGGAAGCCATGGTACTAGTATGAACCCTTTCCCAACCCTCCTTAGGCTCACAGTGTCATGCAAGCCTTTCATTCACCTCGTTCCACTGTGAAGTGATGGATCCTTGGACTTGAAGTCCTTTTGGTCTTCAAAGTGGGTGATGCACAGATTCATTGGAAAGCAAAGGGCCGGCAATTCCCAAAATCCATGACATTGCAATGGAAAAAGGCGAGGGAGTGGTTTCACTACACTGTGAGCCTAAGGGGGGTTGACAAATTGTTCATAGGGATAAATTATCATGGTGGAATCTGTGGAATCAAGTATGTTTGTGTGAGCAAAACACACAACTTTATTTATATCTGGAAGTTCAGATAGTGTTTATGCACCTTTTCTACATGATGTTCATGTCAAAAAGGTGGGAATATTTTCCCTTTGACTATGTAACTATAGACTATAAGCCATTGACTCTGGAGAATAGGGTGCATTTCTTCACACAAAGAAACATACAGTATTTGTTTTATTTTCTGGTGACTGTTAGCATTTCTGTCATCGAAGGGCCGTGGGGTGCAAATCCTCTGGAAACAAACAGGTTAAACCCCTTGTGTTGCTTCTTCCCCCAAACATCAATATTTCCCTGCGTGCAGAGGCAGCACCCGATGAAATAGATTGGAGAACAAAGGGACCCAGATAAAAGAAAAAGTAAGAATGATTTTTTTTTTTTTTCAACCGGGGTTTGATGATTGAAGCAATAAAGAGATTTCCAAATTTACCACTTCAGAGTTTTATGGTTTTTTATTTTATTTTGAAAGAATTTATGAGATAAGGCAGAGCAAGATATGGCATTTTATACAGATAAACCCGGAGATTTGTGAAATAAGTACTAAACGCCTCACTAGCTCCAAATTACATTGCTGGAGCTGTAATCTAGATGAATATAAAATACATATTTCTTTCTTTCTGGGAACCCTCGGTAGCCCCCGCTATGGCAGTTTTTGTAATAATCAGTATGCAGCAGCAGCAGTAGTCTAGGGATAGCAAAGTGATTGCCTGTCGACAGAACCAAAGGTCTGCTTACCCTTTACAAACAGTAAAGATACCTTGGCTGATTTCCAAACACAGATGATAAACTGCACCAGTGCAGTTACTCATAGTAGCCAATTAGATCTTAGCTTTCACTTTCTAACTTGCAGCCGATTGTTCTAAGCTTATGGCTGATTGGTAGCATTCTTAATTAGCCCTACTGTCTCTTAATCTGCTTGTCGCAGAGAAACCCTAACCACCTGGACTCTCCTCTAAAGCTGGCCATAGATGTTGAGATTTTTAAAAGATCAGATCCTGATCGTGAGACCACGATCTTCTCAGAACGATCGTACGAATTTACCAGCAACTAAAAAGACCAATTTGCCAGGAAAACAAAGGGGAGCTGCCTGCTTGGCCCTGCAAACATAGATAGATTGCAATGGGGCCGACAAAGATTTTTTGACCTGGCCGATCAATTTCCCGACAGATGTCGGCCGAAAAATCGTAAGATGTACGATCGTTCGAATCCCACTAACTGCACGATAATTTCAAAGGATTGGTCGGGCTTCCCTAAAATCGGTCGTTCAGCAAGAAGAATCGTCGCGTCTATGGGGAGCTTTACCCGTAAGAAGGTCCATGAGCTGGTCAGAAGACAGATTTTTACACTGCAGAATTTTATGAAGAAGTAAGAACCAAAATTCCTTTCTAAGCACTCCATGCAAAAATCGTTGTCTTCAAATTGCTGTCACAAACAGGTCTTGGGGGCTCAGCTTTAAAGGGGTGGTTCACCTTTAGGTTAACCTTTATTATGTTATAGAAAGGCTGATTCTAAGCAACTTTTCAATTGGTCTTCGTTATTTATTTTTTATAGGTTTTGAATTATTTGCCTATTTTCTTCTGACTCTTTCCAGCTTGACCTCCAGCAGCCAAAAACAATTGCTCTCTTTTGAGACTACAAATGTCTTGTTATTGTTACTTTGTATTACAGGTATAGGACCTGTTATCCAGAATGCTCGGGATCTGGGGCTTTCTGGAAAACAGATCTTTCTAGAAAACAGATCTTTCCATAATTTGGATCTTGGTACCTTAAGTCTACCAGAAAATCATGTAAACATTAAATAAACCCAACAGGCTGGTTTTGCTTCCAATAAGGATTAATTATATCTTAGTTGGGATCAAGTACACGGTACAGTTTTATTACTACAGAGAAAAATGAAATAATTTTAAAAAAAATTATTTGGATAAATTGGAGCCTATTATTTGGATAACGTATCCCACACCTGTACTTATCTTTCTATTCAGCCCATCTCCTATTAACATACTAGTTTTTTTTTTTTAAATCACTGCCTGTTTACTAGGGTAATCTGGACCCTAGCAACATATATCTGCTGAAATTCCATACTGGAGAGCCACTGAGCAAAAAGCTAAATTATTGAAAACCACAGAAAATAAAAAGTGAAGAACAATTGCAAATTGTCTCTGAAGGTGAAAAACCCTTTAAGGGTCCTTTTGACTTTCCTTCCCATATATGGCAAATGGGGCAGGGTTGTCAGACTTGATGCATTCTAGCAGCCGGATAGCCTTCCGTTCTCCTCTAATATGACTTGAACTCGTATCACTGTGCCCACGCTGTTCTTCAACATTATTATTTATCCAAATATTTTATGCAGTACTTTCCATGAATATAATTCATGCATAATAGAGTTTTAGTTTCTAGCTGTGTATCTGTAGCCTAATTTAAAATGTACATTAATAATAAAATATTTCTTGGTTCACCAGAAAAGAAAATGTGTAACCTTTCGGGCCTTGGAGATACCTGTCAACCCTAATACTTCAATTGCAGAGAATATGCCATTTTTTTGGTCTGTGCTGCGATCATTCGTCTTCTGTTCTTCTACAGTTTTTTGATCTTTTCCTCCTCTGCCATACATTTGTACTGGCAGTTACCTGGCTGGCATGGTTGTATTGAACTGAGATGCTAAGGAAGCCTAGGGCAGGAGCAGGACATAGCGTAACCTTTTAGGGGTGAACTGTATCCCAGATTTTGTTTGGGATATTTGATAGGATTCGGCCAAATTCGAGTGCATAGCCGAACCAAATCCAAACCCTTAAAATCACACAACTCCACAAAAGTTTACTGGTATAAAACAATCCATTGGCAAAGGGCCTGAATACTTGTGCCTAGCACCGAATATGGGATCCGTTATCCGGAAACCCATTATCCAGAAAACTTTGAATAACAGAAAGGCTGTCTCCCATAGACTCCATTTTATCCAAATAATCCTGATTTTTTAAAAGGATTCCCTGTAATATAAAAACAGTACCTTGTACTTGATCCAAAGATATAATTATATACGATATAAGATATTATTAATCTTTATTGGAAGCAAAACCACCCTGTTGAGTTGATTTAGTGTTTACATGATTTTCTAGTAGACTTAAGTTATGAAGATCCGTTATGCGGAAAACCCCAGGTCCCGAGCATTCAGGTCACATAAACAAACCAGGGTTACATTCGCTTTAAAGGGCCCACGTATATGCACACAAATGGAGGTATATTCAGGCCCAGCTTTTAAGTTCGGGCATCTTAAATAACCCCTTGACTCCATAAGAAGGTAAAACACACATTTGTAAACATATCTGATGAATATTGTCCCTGAAGCAAAGGGAAAATAAAATAAAACCTATAAAACTACTGGTACATACGTAACATAACACTTCATAATGACTTCAGGTTGGAAAAAGTCATAAAAACTTTGCTCGCGCCCTACTCTGTAACACAAGACAGCGATTACAGTTAATTCATATATATTTATTTTTAATTTACATAAATATGTTTAGCTGGGGAGCTGGCTTAAATTTCCATTTTTAAAGTTGATGGGAAAAACGGTGCATTGTCTCCATGACAACTGTGCCAGCCTATAGGAATGCCCCCCTTTGTTAAAGTTCTAAGTGCGAAGGCTTTAGGGAAGAACAGCTGTGAATTTGTGTGACGGGAGACTGCCTTTGTCTCCGGCTGGATTAGTCCTTCCATTCTCTCCCCGGCACACAAATAGGCAGCACACAGCAAACAAAGGTTTAAAAAAGAAGTGTTTATGAGGCAGAGATTGGGAGGAGTACTAAAAATATATTTTAATCCTATTTACCTTTAACCCTAGCACTAACAATGGAAGGCAGATTCGCAGTTTTCATAACCGTATCAAATCTGTCTGGTTAGGCATACAGAAGCAAAATAATACATTGGATGGTACAAATGGCATTTGGACTGGCACAGTCCTGCCAGTGGTGAAAAAAAATCAAAACGGCCAAATGCATTGGATTTAATAAGAAGGTGTTTTTCTGTGGTTTTCTGGAGCAAATTCACGGTGAAAGTCAGGTTCAGACTGGGGGTGCCTGTAGGGTTGCCACCTTTTCTGGAAAAAAATACCGGCCTTCCTATATATTTATCTTTTTTCCCAATTATTAACATTGTGATCAACCATAATTTTTACTGGCCAGGCCGGTAAAATACCAGCTAGGTGGCAACCCTAGGTGCTTGGGGCCTAGTGGAGATGCTGCCGCTTCAGGCACCGCCACACCCCTGGCCCCCTACCACAGGCATAAAGCTCCTTCCAGCCCACTGCAACCCCACTCTGGCCACTTGCATGTACCTTTCTCTCAGGGCCAGGAGGGAGATCAGGGGCAGCAGCAATAGCGGGTCTAGGTCAGGGGGGCCAACGAGAACCAGGGGCCCCAACACAGGTGAAATTCTAATAATGACATTGGAGTTTTTGCCAATGCATTTCAAAAGGCTTGATGAAATTCTAACTCGGATTTGCAAAGATTTTTACGTGACAAAAAATTCACTCATACCTCCCAACATTCTAGAAATAGAAAGTGGGACAAAAAGATTTGCCAAGTGGAGTGAGGCGAACATTTTTGACCACGCCCATTGTTGTGGCCACACCCCCTAATTACCATGTTCATTTTCCAAAATTTGGCAGATTATGAAAGTTTGAACATCTATTATTTATGTGCTTTTTATGTGTTATTACAGTTTTGCTAATAAAGGTGAATTGCCAGTTAAGCTGCAAGTCACAGTTCCCTGTTTATCTTAAATAGTTACAATTGTTTCTTTTCTTATCTTAAATTGTTACAAAAGTATCTAAGTTCATTTGCTACGTATTCTGCCCAAAGCCAATAGAGTTTTTGAAACTTTGTATCTTTTTCTTGCTGTTCAGTGCAGGAGATCAAAGAGAAAGTGGGGAAATTTTAGTAACAATTTGGGACTGCGGGTTGAGCTGTCAAAATAAGGACTGTCCCGTGAAAAACAGGGCAGTTGGGAGGTATGCAGTAGTCAAAAACTACAGGTGTAATTACAGAGGAAGTAGACCATGGGGACACAGGAGGTATAGGAGCCCCACAAGGCCCTAATTCATAGACAATTTCTGTAAATATAGGTAAAACAGGTCAACCTCTAGACATTTTGGAGGCCTGAAAAATGATTGGCTGTGGGGCCCAGTAATATCTAGTTTTGCACCTGTCTAAAAGAACCACATTTCTACAGCCAGGAAAAAACATATTCCAAAGCACTGTAAAACAGCGGGTGTATGCATAATAAAATACAGATTACATACAGTAACCCATGGCAACCAATCAGATGTCTGCCTATAATATTCTATCTGAAGTTGGCTGGAAAAAAAGCTAAGCACTGATTTGTTGCTATGGGTTACTGCCCAGGTGCACATTTGCCCATTGTTTATAAATGAGTCAAAGGGCAACAGGCCAGCACCATAGCACAGGCAAAACTATGGCCCATATTTATAAAGGTGTTAGAAATCTTATGTCATGTACAACATGTCACATTAAAATGAACCCTTTTCATAGGGTGAAGGAGTGTTTTTATAAAAGTGTCTATTTGCTTTTACACCACACTAGCTCCTAAATTGATACCATTATTTAACTAAATCTAGACCTTGTGTAACCCATCAAAGTCAGTGGGACTAATTAAGATTTCAAATGAGATATAAAATGAAAGTTAATGGATCTCAGCACTGCCAATGCCTCTCTTTGCACCATATTTTATACTTGGATACATGTATCCCAGAAATTCATTAAATAGCAGTATAGCTATGCATGAGTTTGACATGACATATTTTAAGTTTTTATGCCCCTTATCGTCACTTGGTATGGACAGAACCATCCTTAGGGGGAGCTGTCTTGGGCCCTACACTTGAGTGGGTCTGATTGCAGAGACGCTTGGTTATTGATTCCTCCATCAATATAGGGGACTAACAATGGATATCGTTCTCCAAGTCCCTCAATATCTTACAAGAGTACTATCATGGATATATGGGGAGTGTCTAGAGTTGGGGCCACCAAGGTTTTTTACTGGTAAGCCTTATTCAAATGTAAATTAAAGTTGGAGAGCAACACAAGCATGAGGGTGCTAAGTAAGGCCTGTGATTGGCTATTTGGTAGCTCCTATGTGGCCTACAGGAGACTCTATTTGGAAGTACACCTGGTTTTTATACAACCAAAACTTGCCTCTGAGCCTGGAATTGAAAAATAAGCACCTGCTTTGACGCCACATCCAAGGGGTCCCAGAGCAACATATTGCTTGTGAGCCAATGGTTGGGGACCACCAGTCTAGAGTATAGAATTAAGGATGCCACTGTTATGTAAGGATACAAAGCAGGAATAAGAGGATTATGTCCTAACATAACCGCTCAAACTGGGTGCAGATGTCCTGGCGCTGGCTCCCAACCGGAGTGCTGGCTCTATTGGCCCGCACCTTTGGTGGAGGAAAAGATTTCAGGGTAACAAGTGCCCTTTACGTTATATTTTCTCTTTATTAGAAGAATTAGGATACCTGCATACTACAGGGGAAAGTTGCACCAATGTTCATGAATCATGAGAAACACAAGGCCACTGTGGGTAAAAGACCTGCCATTATCTATAATGCAAATATGGGCAGGTTCATCAAACACTCGCATATACATTATTTAGTTTCTGTTTTGTAAAAAAAAAGCTGAATTATATACATTTTGAAAGATGTTTATTTCCTTGACACCAGATCTGCCCACACGTCGGCCAAATATTGCATTTTCGTGTTAATCTCTGTCAGAGCCGGGAACACATTTGCACGTCTAGTCAATGAGTTTTGCTGCAGCATGCACGTCTTGTTCTCAGGCCACAATGGGTTTCTGAGGAAACCACTCAGCATTCTATTCATAAGCAAATCAAGAGCATTCACCCAGCAAGCCTTCCACCTGTAAGTAAGCCCATTGATTAACCATAAAATCTGATGTAGCCAGTGGGGGCTAGAAAGCAAAGATTCTTCCGACAGCACAGAGGATATAGCTCTTACATGAAACAAAGGAACCGTATCCATACTATATGTGATGGTACAAAATGAAGCATTTCATTACCTACAGTTTCTCTAGGGGAACCCAGAAGGGGATACTAGCAGCACTTCATTAAAGGGGATGTAAACCTCATAATAAATTGTTACCTTCTGAAAGACAATGCAATTCTAAGCAACTTTCCAATATATTTTCATTCCAAATCTGCACTGGTTTTAAAGATGTTGTTTATATATCTGCTTTTGAAAGCCATATCGGTCAGTTGCATTTCTCTTTCTGATATTGGGTACAGTGTAGCAGCCAGCCAGTGAAAAAGACTATCTTATGACACCTTGTTGCAGAACTGGGTAGACATGGTTTTAATAGAAATTGCCTTTACAAATAACTAAATCCATTGAATATTTTTAATGAATGTATATTAGAAAGTTGCTCAGAACTGCATTTTCTTTCAGTAGGCACAATGCTTGGGTTTATATCCCCTTTAAGTGGCGGATTTATGACTGATGGTTAGGCAGTAATCGATGGGGTTGGATCTATAGTGGCCAAGGGAGGTTATCCAATCAGAATGATTTGGCATGAATCAATGGCATTTTATTGAGCATCTGCACAAGCATGTCCATCTTTCTAGGAAAGTGGAGACAGTCAGTATTGACACCAACTCATACCCCTTGCTATTTCACATAATGGGGTAATGGGGTGTAAAATGCGGAATCTAAAGACTAAAACTGGAGCCAATTCATAGAACCAATATAGGAGCAAAATAATTGTACTTTGTAACTGTAAATATTTCCATTAGATCGCTATAATGAAATCTGGAATCATAGTGGCCATTTAAAGCAGATATGTATGTATTCTAGGCATTAATCCCTAGTACACGTGCCAGAACAGACCCCCTTGTAGCCAGCCCACAAATTTGTTCCATGTGTATAAAAGTTGTTTAGAGCTTGCATGAATCAGATGCTGACACCATTCCTCACTAGTAAATCACTGCCTCCCTCCAGAACATTAATAGAGTTGGCTTGATATATGGCCCCTCTTGTGTTATGCAGCAGGGCCAGCAGTAAATGGGAGTGAATAATACTGCTGCTGCCGTTATAAGCTGCTGCAAAGGACAAAATGCTCCCAAGACAATACATCCACTTGCTCTCAGCACAATACTAGTCATGTTGTCTGCTTTCCAGCATCTCCACTAATTCACTGCTGAGTGCTGCTCCTCTGTGGCCCTCTGGTACTGAAGAGGTTACACGCAGAACATCAAATCTCAGCACTTAGATCCGGTGTGCTTACTGGACCCTGCTAACATTCTGCTTGCAAAAACTCACGTCGTGGCAGCCTTTCTAAATTCGATTAACCACCTCTGCGTCGGGGGATTGCGCTCCAGCACTGATAGAGTTAACCTCCATTGTTGATACTCTTAATGTTGGCTGCTGATCTGGTGTTTGGACAGAGCAGATTGCTTCAGGCAGTTACAGCAGCTATAATTGTTGGTAATCTGCAGTATTTGCTTCTCTGTTTTTTCAACAGTGCCTCAAATAGGACCAGCTGCCAAAAAGCAGAGAATTAGCAAAACACTCTCTCTAGTGCACAGAATTGTTCCAAATATATCGGGCGCCAGTAAACCCCAAAGAGCCATAGATCCCCAAATGCTTTACATATCTAACCTAAATCTGCATATGAGTTTCCCTGTGCTTAGGACCTATCTCGTATAATAATGGGCATTTTCACATTTAAGGGGATATAAACCCAAAAATAAAATGTTGCCGGTTAAAAGGAAATATTATTTTTAAGCTACTTTCCAATATACATTGATTAAAGGTGAAGACAAGGCAGAATCACTGGGGGTATCAAGCTGTTAGGCACCCCCAAACTATTCTAGTTGCTTAACCTCTACTCCCAGCCAACAGTACTCTTGTTCAAAAAATACTTCTTTGCCATTTTATTTCATGTTTTAGGCATCTCCTGAACTGCTCTAGGTGTCAGCACTGACCCGGGGTAAGAGGTAAAGGACTAGAATCACCCAGAGGGCCTAACAACCTGGCACTCCTCATTAATTCTAGCTTTCCTTCACCTTTAAAGATTTTCAGAG